>NC_046221.1:129889927-129932427 GCF_009819885.2 Catharus ustulatus | reverse complement strand
CTATGTAACTTCCTTTTTGAAAAGAAAGGTTGCTGCAGCCGGGGTTAACTGTATGCATTCCTTGCAAGTAACAAGAATCTGCTTGGGTTTGTTTCTCCATAAAATTTAAAAATGCTGTCACATATCTACTATGTCAAAAATGCATTCTAAAATTTTAATAGTGTGTAAAGTATTACCAATTTATTATCCTGTTATCTGCAAAGATTGGAGAGTGCTGAAGATACTGAAGACAGATGACCAAATATAAATCAAAGCAATAGGAAGAGAAAAGTAGCAAAGAAGACATCAGCTGGGACAAAGAGTTAACAAAATGTCGTCTGGGCAGATCAGAAATACATAAAATGAAACATGAATTTTTATTTAACACAAACACCTGAAACAAAATTACTTGAAACATACTCAGTGAGAGAAGGAATGCTACTGTCTTAAGAGACCCATAGGACTTCCCATATGTGAAACCACTATGTTGACCACTGTGTCTTCTTGTTTTCCTCTAACTCCTGTCTTATTATTAATTATTTTCTTTTTTGTCATCTTACCTTAGTTGTTTGGGCTTATATAGACTGTGGGCTGAAAAGACTGTCTTGTTCTTGTGTCTCTCTGGTGCCTGGCATGAATGTCAGAGCTGTGTTTGTGACAATGGGGTCATTAAAATTTAATTACTTCACTGATCACAGCACTGAATTGGACAATTATTTGTACTAGAACATGATGAGTATCCTAGACACAAGTTATAAAGGCACCATTGTTTTCAGATGTTTATAACAAACCAGACATATTATAGAATAGAATCATAATCTTTATCTTTGTATCAAGTACAAAACCAATTTTTCCAACACCATTGGGTTTTTATCACTCAAGAAAGAAGAGCTGAAATGCACACTATTTTGGAAGTTTCTTATTGATAAAATTCTACCCAGAAGCTAAAGACACTTTAGACAACAGAAACTGTCACAAAACTGTAGGGAAGGCAGACCAATACAGAAATAGAATAAATAAATAAATAAATAAAATATATCATGGCTTTCTCTTAGCTGAAATGAGTCCCTGAATATCTTGTGAGAGTAAATCCAAGGCAGGAGAAGCATCACTCAGGATGATAAACTCGGGATTTAAACAGCAGAAATAGGATTAAAGTAAGAAAGAAAAAGTTCAAGATGCATATCAAAGAATTTTTTTTGTTGATATATTAAAAAATAAAGTATCATAAATACCATTGTAAAGAACTTTCGCCTCTGGAGTCTTAAAATGCAAAAAAAGGGTAGCTAAAATTCCCATTTCATTTGTGACAAGGTGAGGAAACCTTTCAGGAAGGAAAGGTGTAGCTCAATTTGTATATTAAAGTCAAAATACACATACTTAAGCACCATCTAGAAAAGAAGACACAGTGAGTGCTCTGCAAAGTATCCAAGGCACTGAAGACCACACTATAGACCACATCAGATTGGTCAGGCAAACTCCTCTACAGTGGAGTTCTGCAAAGAGGTTGTCTTCCCCAGGTCTCACATGGAGACCCACCACTTCCTAATTTGACCTCCTCTGCTTTGCTGGAAGACGTGCATGTATCATAGCTCTCTAAAAGGATTCTGTCTAGACAATAAAAATAATCTTGCATATTTAATAATAACAAGGTTTTCCTCCTTTATGTAGAACATGATCTTCTGAAGGGAAGGAAAAAAATTAAGAAAAGAGAGATGAGTGGGATTGATGCCTTAAATTGTTAGGCATCAGGACAAGGACAAAATGTTTTAACCTAGCACAAGTGTCATGTGAGCAGCATATCCAACTCCAGCTTCAGTCTCTGAAAATTCTCAATAGCAATACTTTTACAGAGAGTAATTCAGAATCACAGAATCACTAAAAAAATCACCCAGTCCAGTTGTCAACCAAGTACCACAATCACCCCTAAACCAGATCTCCATGTATCCTCCAACATCCAGATACCACCTGAATATTTCCAGAGATGGTGGCTCCATCACTTCCCTGTTCAGCCCATTCCAATGCTTTGACAATTCTTACAGTGAAAAAAAACCTCAACAACTTGTCAATATCTAATCTGAACCTCCCCTAGTACAAATTAAGGTCATTTTATCTCATCCTTTCACTTGAAACATGGTAGAGGAGAGGAATCCCCACCTCACTACAATTTCCTTTCAGGTAGCTGTAGAGAGGTCTCCTTGAGCCTCCTTTTCTTCACCCCAAAGAGCCACAGCTGTCTCAGCTGCTCCTCATACAGCTTGTGCTCCAGATTCTCCCCCAGCTTTGTTGTGCTGCTCTGGACACCAGCACCTCAATGTCCTCTTTGAAATGAGGGCCCCAAAATTAAACACAGTTCTAAAGTTGTGGCCTCACCAGTGCTGAGTACAGCAGGATAATGTCTCCCCTACGCATGTTGGTCATGCTAGTCCTCTCAGTAGCCTAATGAAGGGACAATAAAGGAATGGATAGCTGTAATATACATATCTGGCAGAAAAGGTTGCAATTTTCTAAATAGATAAAGGAAAAGGAAAGCACTCCTGTTAATTTTTAAATGTGCAACCAGTAATAGTAAAATTTCCGAAACTATGCCAATAATTCTAAGTAAAGAACGTCTAATAAATCTCAGGGGTTTCACTTTTATTTTAACCCTTAATTACTTCCTCCAAGCTGCATAAACTAGACAGCTCCTGTCTTTATCCCAGTCTGTACCTTGTGCTAGCTGAAGCCATTAATATCGTTGTCTAGACTAGGCTCATACACGCAAAAGTTTTGTGCAGGTATCAGTGAGGCATGTAAAAGTAATTTCTTATTAAAACAGTCACACAAATTCTGTCAAATACTGGCATAGTATATTAATGTTCTTTTGTCAAAATTATTACATCATACTATTAATATTCTCATTGAACTATGTCCCTTTTTTTTATATTATTCCACAGATAGTAACGAAACAATCAAATGTCATGGTATGACATTATTTATATAATATATTCTATTATATATTATTTGCTCAGGTAGTTTGTTTCAGAATTCCATTGAATTTTTGACTATATATCCTAAAACCTGATATGGATCCAATGGAGTGCACTGAAAACAAAATAGAGTTCAATGCATAAACCTGACATAATAACATATTTTCTCATCTAATTCTGACCAAGTGCAATATTATATTGCACAGCTTAGATGTGGCTCAGCCTACAGCTAAGACAATTGATGATTATTTTTTTAACTGCACCTGTGTCATCCAAATGTAGGAAAACTACACTGTAAAACCTTTCTGAACACATAAAACATAATCTGTACAAGTATATGTTATTTTCATTTTGTATACTTGCATTCACACTAGCCAGCTTGCACAGCTTTACCTTTGCTCAGCTGGCAAAGGCAGTGTAACTTAAATACAAATAAATCCTCCCAATAAAGGTGAGTATGCATACTGGAAGCATAATATCACAAGCTTTATCATTAGATTTCTGAATTACCTTCCTTTTATGTCAGAGTTAAAATAACAGACAAATAACTAACATAACTTCCCTTGAGAAACCAAAGAGCAAGAATTTCTTACACCTTCACTGTATCTTTGAAAGAAAATAACTGCTCTTGAATTCAAGCAAGGCCTACATATAAGACAGAGGACAAACTTGATGAAATTTCACTTGTAACAAAGTGAAGACAGAAATTAGAAATTAAAAGTGAGAATATTAAGCAAGCAGTAAACCAAATAAATTATTAAGAGCATAGAATTGATACAAGAAACTTATGACAGCACAATAAAACCTTGGGTCTCAGGACTAGGAAGAATAAGATCTATCCCAAGGCCCTACCAAAGAATAAAATCTTAATAGTTGTATAGGCGTATTAGTAAACAGACATGAGGAAATATATTCAAAAGGTAAATATAATTGAAATACTAAAAAAGGTAGGAACATTCTTTATATCATAAAAACAAAATAATTGTAGAATAAGTTGTCTTTACCGGTTGATCCTGCCCCTGCACTACCCCTTCTATACTTTTTCAGTCTGTGCCCTTCTGTGAGCAAGTGATGGGAAAAGTTATTGTGTTAAAAAATATTACTTTTTTCTATGGTGGGGCCCTTTTAGTAAGTGATTTATTATCCTATTTCAAGTCCATAGCTACATCAGGTCTACAAAAGCACTGGTGAAACAGCATGAAACTAAAGTCTGGGGGATAAGCAAGTGGAGGAGCAAAGACAAAAGAAAAGGCATAATCCAATCTGCTATTGCATGGAAAAGCACATTTTTCATTCTCCCAGACTGCATATACGTGATGCAGAGCTACCTCATCAAAGAAGCAGACTTGAGCTTCCTCATGTGCCTGAAGAGTCACTGAAATTAAAGCACGGAATTATTCGGCTCACCATTTGGGTTGGTAAAGTCAGAGAGAAGCATAATTGTAAGTGCAGACCAGGCAAATAGTGTGTGACAGCCCCCATCACCTGGTGAGCTTCCTTGTTCAATCAACCAAACACAGGTGATATGCATAGGATGACGTCATGTCAATGGAATGTCCAGAGCAGAAGAGTTCATAATTAAGCAGTCAGGGCAAATAAGCACCTGGGAGGAAAAAAAAGCACTGAATCCTCTCTGTTTCTCTGTCAAAAACATGCATTTCTGAATCCTGAGACTTTTGTTCCTTACCAGAAGCAGAACACCTCTCCATCCAGTCATTAACTATGAGGTATCACATAACTGTGCCTACAGTAATTGTGATCAGAGAGAACAAAAGTATGTAGATCTTCCAAAGGCTGATTTGATTAATTCTATACATATCAATACTAAAAATTATAAGTTTATATCTTAGAGAACTTGTATCAGTATTATTCATTTGGACAAGAATTAATCAAAGCTTGTGAAGTCCTTCAGTAATAATTGTTTATGTACTCTGTTCTGGAGCAGGTATTTTGTATCAAGACAACATAACACTAAATTTTATTTCTTATCTATCTGAATGTATAGTACGTCTTATTTATTTCAGGTAACAAAAATGTTGAAACTGACAAAGGGATGAAAAATTAAATACTTACAGCAAAAATAGAAAAAGGTCCAAAGAGGTAAAAAGAGCAATGATGATAATAACCTACAAATTGTAGGAAAAAAGGATTCTAGATTGGAATATTTGGATGGAAAAATCTTCTGACTTAATACATGTTTTATTATAATATTATATAAGATTGCTACTGTATCAAAATGAAAAGGAAGAGGCTGGAAGCTACAGCATACTGCAAAAATACTTTGAAGATACTGGTATAGGTAGATAACATAAATCTTTTACTAAATGTGTCTCTCATAGCATAGACAATATCTTTTTGAATTTCATAACACAGCAAATTAAAGCCCAATGACAGTCATGGAGGGTTTTGAATCATTGTACTATGCCCTGATGCAGTAATGATCTTACTATCATAAAATATAACTAAGTTAGCATACATTTATTAACTCAAAAGCATTAAAATTCTGTTAAATCACTTTCAAAAGACAAAATTAAGATTTGCCTGGTTTTAAAGTATGTGATTTTGGTCTATGGCTGCTAATAACAGAAATTAAAAAAAAAAAAAATTTCTTTTTCTGTACTTGAAATAAGAAACACTGGTTTAAGAAAACTATGCATGTGTGTTTTTAAGCTGTCATTGGAATGAAGAATCAGGAAGGGAATGCCAAACTGTGTTTTTTAATGAATACACTTTAACTGTTTCTCTGCACAAAACCTCCTATTTAGATTTTAATGTATCCCTGATATTTAGATGATCAAAGCTATAGAACAGTACTGCTGTCAGAACAGCATAACATTACTAGATCCTTAGAAAAACAGTTTTTCCAACAGTAGTTTGAAAAAAAACAGTGTATTTTAATGATTTTTATATTCTTTTTCAAAACTACTGTACTTAAAAATTAATTTCAGCTTTCTTATTTTTTTCCCTCATTGTTTTTAATGAAGATTAATTTTAGGGAGACTTTCCTACTATTACCAATGTCTCTGATACGTACAATTCTTCCCTTCCAGCACCATTTCCATTCAAACTCCTCTATGGAGCAGCAGGCTGCAATTTCTGCATCTGTGCTGTAATTCTACTGTAATTCTTGCACAGAAGCCTAGTCAATCAACCCTGTCCTCCGCATGCTAGCCAACTGTCCCTTTAATACATCCATAGAATTCAATATGAATTGAATGAATAGAACTGCAGTGCTAGGGAGACAGTCAGCTACTACAGAGAGATGGGATTGATTGACATTAAAGCATCTGTGGAAGAGTTATAGAAGAATTACAGCAGAGTCACTGAAATTGCACCCTCCACACTTCAGGAGAGGGAAGGGAAGCTACAAGAGACACTATTAATAAATAAATCTGCCTTCCAACTAAAGCTGCATCAAAACCTTTTTTTTTTTTTCTTTTTGTATCCCCAACTTCAATTTGTGAGCAGTTTTTATTAACTATGTGAAAATTGGGTGCGACTTCAATTCTACAGTGGTTACAATTCTAGGACAGTTTTAATTCAAAGTCAGATAGCATTTTTTAAACCCAGAATGTAGCTTTTCCAGTTCATTCTTCCCTTTCCTCACTATTGATACAGTTGGAAGTATATGAGACTTACTTGTATTGAATTTTAGGTGTTTTTTAGTATCAGAACAGCAACACATACAGTATTGTTGCAAGGTAAATACAATTTTTATTTTTCAGCTGTAATAATCTATACAATTCTGTGATATGGTATTACTTATTTAATTTGCCTGATTCTATTTTGCTTTAATCAGAAGAGAAGGTGAACATGTTGAATTTAACTAAACACTACTTCCTTCCTTATATTGACTTTTACTCCAGAATTTGCAAATTTTATAAAAAAATTGTTATTTAGTCTTTCATTCTAGTTGTATGTAGGTTATTCAGAGGCACTGGTATGAGAGTTAACATATCTAAGTGTATCTTGTTAGCTTTATTTTGAAGATTTTTTTTAGCTGTGCCTAAAGATAAAATTCTTCTTGGTGTAGTGCCAGTGGCAATAGCTGGTGTAAGTAGAAATGTTGTTTTAAACTTCTCTATTTTTTGTATGTTTTCAGATGTACTTCTTGCCTTTGTCTTGTTTTTCTGCCACCCACCAATATGCAGCAGTTGTTTCATTATCAGTAAAACCTTAACATGAACAAAACAATTTCTTTAAGTATTGATTTCCTCAAAAATACTTTTTGAAGGTTTTTATAGACTGAGATGGATATTATGATGCACATTTCTCCAGATTTATCTCTGCAGCTGTAAATTCTAGAAGTGTTTTCAATTAAATCACCAGATGTTGAAAAGTAAATTTGTGGGAATTCAACTAGGCAGGATGGATTGTGGACTAGCCTTCATCAATGATGAAGGCACCAACTTAAGGCCTTGGGAAGCAGGATGCTAAGAAGGGAGACATCACTGGGTTCAGTTAGGGCAAGAAGCATGGAATTATGGGTACTGTTATGTTAATAAGGTAGTTCCACCTAAGGTAGCATTCTCAATTACGAGTTTTGATTGGTTAGCAGTCTACCCCATGTACAGTAATGTTTCAGATTATCCTTGTTCATTGGTTCCCTACTCCTCAGATAAGATTATATAAGGTTCTGTTCACCCCATTGTCAGGGTGTACCAAGGTTGCCCCATATGTGATCAGTTTATGTATGTTTGTTGTTTTGCTCCTGTTATTAAAGTTCTTTTCCAGGCTTACTCAATCAGACCCATCCTGATTTATTTCATTTACCACTCCCGGCTGGCCTGCTCCCGAGTCACGGAGCTGAACCGCGACAGAAACTGAAACATTTTATTCCACTGTGAAGGCCTGATGCTGGTATCTTATCCACGTTAAACCATCTGGAGAGAATGTTTAGGCTTATTTTTATATTTTTATTATTTTTATAATATCTGTAATAATAAAACATTACAAAAAAATCCAGTTCTTTTCAGGTAAAGGAATGTTTTGAATGATCTTGAATAAATCCACTTAACAGTTTTGCAGTATTCCAAAACAAAAATAGATACAGAAACTGTTTTACTGAAGTCAGTTACCATAGAAAGGAAGTATAATAATAAAATTCTTCATGAGCTCATACTTTATTGATCTAATCAGCTTAAAAATGTATGGATTTTTATGTGGCTACATTTCTATTTTATTTAACTGAAACAAATGTCTAAAAAATGTATGAATTATTAATGCTTAATTTTAACATTGTTTGGGGTTTTTTTCTTATACTGATGTCAATGAAACAAATCATCCATTTCAGGCACACAAATTACATAAATCAAAGGAACAATAATTTATGTGAATAATGTAGCTCAAAAATATATTTTGAGCATGCTAAGGAAACCCTTATGTGCACTGCTTATGTTCTTCCAAGTGCTAAGTGCAAAGGGAAGTGGACCAGAAGGAGAACAGTTAAGGTAATCAGTTAACATGTCAAGAAAACATTTTGTTAGAGATGAGAAGACTAATCTCTCCTTGCTCTTGTGTCCAAAGAGAAGAAGAATAAGGAAGACCACAAAATTGCTCCTATTTGCAACAGAAAAGAGGATTGATTAAGAATGGATCAATTTTGAAGACCAAAGAGAGTGAATGGCATCTTTTTCCATTGTTTGTTTGTTTGTATATTTTTCGTTCAGTTAAAATGAAAACACCTAGCGCTGCAAGACGTGTACTGATAACTTTTATCTTCCTTCTCAGTTGCCACCGAGGTAAGAGCTGCACTCTGTCCTTGACACACAGCAGACAAGGCATCACCTGGTATTCCTGAATCTCATTTTCTGGCTAGAGAAAAGAAAACCAAACTGAGAAGAAGATGAACACTTCTTGCTTAGGGAAACTCAGTATAGGAACGGGCATGCAGTGCGTGTTCTCATTTGCTATAGTAGTTAAAGCACATCAGGATATTCAGACTGAACATCCATGCTGCCTGCAACAATCTTCTTGTAATGCTGGTTCTTTAATTGTCTCTCTCTGTGTCTCTTTTCCTTGAATATCCTTCATCAGACAGTGAAATAAAGTAAGATAAACACAACCTAAAGAACAGTGAAATAGTTTATTGGCTAATGCTCAAAGAACAAGTGACTGGAACTAATACCTTCTAGGCCAAGCATTTATTTGCTCACAAAGCCCAAAGAGACAACCAGCAAATCTCTGCGACCAGGCAGTCATCTGACAGATGGGGAAAGGTCAATCTTTGTTGCTGCTAGTAAGACATTAATCATCATCCCCATCAAGTTCTTTGAGGAGATTTATAATGGTTTATATTTTTTCAGATAAGTCATAAAATCATAGAATATCCTGAGTTGGAGGGGACTCACAAGTATTTGTCTTATTTAATCCCTGAACTGTTAATGACTGCTGTCTGAAGAATAATAATATTTTCTTTTTTTTACCTTTTTCAGTATACTTCTTTCCTGATTGGAGAGTATGTAGATGCCTAGTGGTATATGAACTTGTATCATGGGAAGGTTGGAATACATTTAAGGACTTTTTTTCTTTATCATGAAATTTGTTTACTTACAGGAAGAGATCGACCCTATTCCTTGGAGATACCCTTGGAGATCTTTATTTAAAGTTTTTCTGGATGCAGTCTTTAGCAAACTACTCTCATTGAAACTCTTTGAGCAGTAACGTCAACTACATGAATTCCAGAGATCTCATTAAACCTAAATTAATTTATGATTCTATGACATTTTCCAGAAAGGAATGCCCTGGAATAAATGCCTGTTGAAGGAGACAAAATAAAGTGCACAGAAAGGGCAATGAGAGAACTCCTATGAAAATGTTATGTAGAGAGAAAGGAATTTGCAGAGAAAACACAGAAACATACAAAGGTTTGGGTTGGAAAAAACCTTAAATCTAGTTCCAATCCCCTTGCCATGGTCTGGGACACCTTTCACTACATCAAGTTTCTCGAAGCCCCATCCAACCTGACCTTGAACATTTCCAGGGATAGGGTATCCAAAACTTCTCAGAGCAACTTGTTCCAGGATCTCCCTATCCAGTTTCAATGAGTTGAAAACAATTTATTCCCAATGTCCAATCTAAGCCTAACCTCTTTCAGTTTAGAGCCATTATTCCTTGTCCAATCAGCACATGCCCATATAAAAAGTCCCTTTCCAGCTGCTATGGAAGTAACCATAAAGATAAAACTGTGAGAAATGTAGAGAAAAAAAAATATTAAAAGTTACTATTTTCAAATTAATTCCAGACATAATTGCCCCATGAAACCCCATGAGTTTTTGAACCTCCTAGACTCATTCATCATTCTTTATTTGATTTTATGCTTTGCTTGTTCAGATGAAGGCTTTCCTCTTCAAACCTGGATGAGCCTTACATAGAGGGAAAGACCTCAGTTGAAAGAAATAATATACACCTAAACAGGTCCACACAATCTTGAAGTCTGGATGTCTGTGCTGTTGGAAACTATAAACAAGTTCAGTGTTGTCATCCATGTTCTCTAAAGAAAGCTGTTAATGAACATTTTTTTTAAAATCATGCCAAAAACATTTTCAGGAAGTTACTCAGTCCTGATCTTGATGATAAAAATAATGCCATTTGGAGTAAATCTCATTGTCACTTAGGCTAGATAGGAACATTAACTATGCTCTTTATGAAACTTGATGTTTTTTGCTATTGCAGCTTTGGAAAACATTCAAAGGCAGAACCAATATTTCTTTCAAAGAGAGTACCAGAAATCCTATGTTCCCTGCATCAGTGTCATTATTTTCTTTCTTTTTTACTTTATTTGTATTGTTTTAACTCAGTCTCAGTCTAGAATATAGCTATTTGGTCTATCTTTATATGTTAACCCTGTATCATGAAAAAGGAAGCTTTCCTGGTATTATAAAATAAAGAAATATTGTGTAGAAAGAAAATATTCTTAAATTACTATTGTCACTGTAATATACTAGTCCCTAAAATTTGACTGGTTTCCCAGTCAGCCAATTAAGTGACTTTTGTTGCCAGTCCAGTAATATGGGGGTGAGTATACAGGACTGAAGTAGAAGTTCTACATTTTTTCTGGTCTAGGTATCCTTCTGACATCGCATTTCTTTTTCTTTACTTCTGAGGTTGACCCATGTATTACATGGTAGAGAACAGCACAACATAAAGAGCAGCTGTTGAGCTTTTCCATGTATATATGAAATAGGAGCCTATAAGATGTGAAGATAATGAACAATATGTGTCTCATGACTATTATTCATACAACAATAAGGCTGGCTGGTGCAACACAGCCCAGCACTAACTGTCCATAATGTTCTTTTCAGCATAAATTTTAATAGAAGTCCATAAACAATGTAGAAAATTATTGTAGATAATCAAGTGTTAAGTGTGTCAATCTCAGATTTAGAAGCTGTACAACTATATTTGTAAAATGCTTCATTCAACTGCAGTGGCTGGAAAACAAATCTCATTAGCCCAGTTGCAGCACTGCATCAACAAATCTGTATTGGTTGTGGGAATCTGAGCTGGCATTGCTGTTCACTGTCTTGCCACAGTACAACAATGTACTAGCTCTGGTTCTTGCTGTACTGAAAATACATGAATACATGAATTCCTGAGAGTAATCATGCACTAGGAAATCAACAGATCATACAAGGAAAAAATTAGTTCAAAGCATACTGCAAAAAGTAAACCTTAACTTTTCCTCTGCCATGTCCCTCTGGATCTGCAGATGCATCTCACCAGGTCTCATGGACTTGTGCACATTCAAATTCCTTAAATGGTCTCAAACATGGTGTCCTAGTGCTGGCAGTTTTTAATTCTCCCAGTCCTTGCTTTTGTCTTTTATGGCTCGGGTGGTGTTGTTTGAACACTTACTGGTGAAGACCAAGACAAGAAAACCATTAAGTACCTCAGCCTTCTCCCCACCCTGGTTAACCAGATCTCTTGTTTCCTTCTGGAGAGGGTTCATGTTTTCTCTAGCCTTCCTCTTATCACTGGTGCTTCTACAGAAGCTTTTTTTGTTGCCATTAGTGCCCCTGGCCAGGTTTCATTTTATCAGGGCTTTAGCCTTCTTAACCTGATCTCTGTCTGCTTGGATAATCTCTCTGTATTCCTCCCAGGCTACTTGAGCTGGTTTCCACTCTCTCTAGGCTTGTTTTTTTGTGTTTGAGGTTGTTCAGAAATTCCTTGGTTATCCACACAAGCCTTCTAAGGAGATTCTTCAATATTAAGAGGCTTTCTTGAGTCCCTCCTCTCTCCAAGGCTTTAGCACACAGCACTCTACCAAGCAGACCCCTTAAAAAGCTAAAATTGTTTTCTAGAAGTCCAGGACAGTGAGCTTGCTGTGTGCTCTCACTTTGCTGAGGATCTCAAAGCCCACCATTTAATTGTCACAGCAGCCAAGGCTGCCCTTGAACATCATGTTCTCCACCTCAACAGCTCTCCTTGTAGGTAAGAAAAAGTTTCAGTGCAGCATCTCGTTGTTGTACTTGGTGAGGGGCATTGCCACCAACACATTCCAGGAACTTGCTTATGCCCTTCTGTGTTTTCCCTCCGACGCAGGAAAAATTGTTGTGATATTGGGGTGGTTGAAGTCCCACACAGGGGCTTGTGCACATGATGTTGCTCCTATTTATCTGTAAAGGGCCACATCAGCTCAGACTGCTGTTGGGTGGCTGCCCCAGACCCCCACTATAATGTCACCTGTCCCTGCCCTCCCTTTAATCCTCACCCATAAGCTCTATGCTGCTGCTCATCCATCCCTAGGTGGAGCTCCGTGCACTGCAGCTGGTCATTGACACGGACCTGACTTCCTGGCTTCATTTGCAATTATTATTTTTAGGATGCATTTTTAGGCAGGTATTTATTTCATGAAGTTGTACAGAGAAAAACACCTTAGGTGTCACAGAACAGACTATAAGTAAATTAAAAAGCTAAAAAGTGAAGCCTTTACAGTACTAAGATGACATAAGAAGCATTATTGAAGTAGCAAGAGAGATAAAGGGTAATAACACAAATATTCTACATTTGAAATAAAGCATAGGAGGAATTTGGAAGAAATGCATGTAGAATTCTCTCTCTAAAAATAATGTAGAGATGAAGGTAAAGTTCAAGCACCCAAACCCATTTGAAAATACCAGAGGTTAGTTGTTCTCAGGTTTACATTAATGATACATTTGTGTTCATATCTCATTTTGCCCTCCTACTCCTACTTTTTGTGTTCTAGTCATACATTCACCTTCAAAATAGTTTGATTTTTTTTTCAAATTAGCAGTGAAGGATATATTTTCTTCTTTTCCTTCAGAAGTATAACTCTCTAGAGGGATAATGCCTGAAGCTCAGGAGTAGTGCTACAGGCTTAGACTAATAAATAATTTTTAATCAGATTGTTTGTATCATTGTAGTAGTTTTAATTTCCTTTTAATATCTTTGTGTCCAGAGAACTCACAGTAGTTTCTTTCAGCTTTCACAGTTTCATCTTCTGAATTCAAAGGTAAATACATAAAGAGGAATCCCCCACATATGCAAAATTTTAGGTACTAATGGATTATTATTTGATTGAGCTTTCATTTCTAGATTCAAAGTGAGTGCACCATGTTTTGCAAAATATAATCTCAAAAGAAAATTTAAAACTATACCAAAAAATTGCTTATTTTGTAGAGATGCAACTAAAAAAGCAATTGCCTGTCATCTTAATTCCTCTTTCTTCATCATTACATTAAAAATAATGATTTTTACTAATGCTGAAAACATTTGTAGGAATTTGTATCTTCTCAGGACCTTGTCCTTGTTTCTATTTGTGTGCATGCATAATCTAAAAATATTTGTTGAAATTTTTTATCCTCAAAATATATATAATATGTGGCCTTTTACAATAAAATAAATGAAGTAGACAACAAAAGGGTATATGAAATCCCTGAAGAAGTTATATCCTAAAATAAATCAGAACATTTTAAGAATAAAGTAATGAATCCATTTCATTATTTCTTGCAATGAGAACAGCAATCTGAACATTAGGAAGTTCAGAATGTAATGCATCATGAACTTCCATATAGAAAGCAGAAAAGCAATTCTAATAAATAGGCAGATCATATAAAAATGATTTGTATCAATATCTATCAGTCTGAACTCTGACAGTAGTGCACCCACTGTTTCCCCCAAAGTAGGCAATAATGAAAAAGTGTCTCTTCCATTTATGCATTAATTTCAGGACTGATTGCACCTAACCACATTGAATCTGTCCACATCCTTTTCAAGCATGGCAACTAATGATCACAATTCCTGTCATGTAGATCAGTGCTTCAACATCCGGTTGGAAATTGTCAACTCTGCATACTACAAATCTATGTTCTGTCAATATTACAAATGGATAAGCAGACAGGTGCCATTTCAGAACTCCTCTCATACTCTTTTAAGCTATGCTGAGCCATTTTGTCAAATAAAGCTCAAAAACTTATTTCCCTGGGCTCAAAAAATGTTTACTTTTTGATACACAATATTGCATGTGTCCATTTAGTTTTTTACACTGATTCAATTTTTACTTTTCAGCATGGTACAACTTTAAGGTATAATGCCCCAAAATGAAACACTGAGAAAATATCATAAAAATTTTCTATGCTAGCTTTTCAGTTAGGCAATAACTCATACCCAGAGGACATCTAATAGATCTTATGCTGATCAAATTTAACAATCTTACAGGTTGGAAAATTGAGAACAGTTCTGCTGAGGACTTGTGGGTCCTGGTGCATGAAAGGGTGGACTTGAGCAAGCAAAGCATTTGTATTTGCAGTCCAGAAAGTCAACCACATCCTGAGCTACACTGGAAGAAGAGGTGGCCAGCTAGTCTATGGAGGTGATTCATTCTCTTCGTTCTTGTGAGACCCCTCCTGGAATACTGAATCCAGCTCTGATGTCCTCAGCACAGGAATGACATGTACCTGTTGGAGTGAATCCACAGGACAGCCAGGAAGATGATTGGAGGGATGAAATATCTCCTCTGTGAGGAAAGCTGGGGTTCTTCAAGCTGCAGAAGAGAAGGCTCTTTGAGTAATTAAAGTAGCCTTTGAGTAATTAAAAGAACTTTGTGAGAGAGATGAGGACAAACATTTTGTCAGGGTCTGTTGCAATAGGGCAAGAGGTAATGGTTTTAAACACATAGAAGGTCAACTTCGGTTTGATATAACGAAGGAGTATTTTACAATGAGGGTGGTGTGACCCTGGAGCAGGTTGCCCAGAGAGGTGGTGTATACCCCATCCCTGGAAACATTACTGGTCAGATTGGACTGGAGTCTTAGCAATCTCTTGTAGTTCGAGATATCCCTGCTCATTGCATGGAAGTTTGAACTAGATGACCTGTAAAGATGTCTTCAAACTCAAACTGCTCCATGTTTCTGGGGTTCTATGATTTTCATATTTATGTCACTTGCCATCTTCTTTAATGACTTCCTACTGCCAAAAAATAATAAAGAAATTAGAGGGGGCGGGGAAGAAAAAATTTACATCAGGAATAAATTATTATAAAAGAAAACTTATATTTACAACATAAGCTTCAGTTTAATTAATATGCAGTACTTAAAAGCTACAATAAAATAAAATAAAATATGATCAATAAATTGCATAGTGTTAATCATATCAAATAAGGGATATTGCAGACAATCTAGAAAAGGTCAGTGATGATTTACCTACTACTGTAAAAATTTACTTGACAACAGAATGCTAGCTTTTCTGAAGGAATAGACATTTAAAAAGTTAGAGAAGAAGAATGAATGCTGTCAAATTAGGCAAAAAGACTACTTACAAACTAGGAATGACAAAGAGATAATCATGCTGACATCAAAACATGTGCATAAAATAACATCTACAGTTAAAAAGTGTGAAGAGTTTTGTTTGTAATGAATATTTTGACAGCTATGTCATACAGGTTTCACCTCTCCTCCAAATTTACATTCTATTAACACAAAAGAACAAATGGAAGAAAAACATTTTTGGTAGTATAGTAAGTGCACATATATGTGCTTACATACTTTAAGATATATGTGTGCTCTGATGGTTAAGGAGTGTGGGGTTTGACCTTTTGAGTATTTGCTGATTTGTTTACTTTATTAATCTCCTACCTCGTTTTTAAAGCTAAACTCTACAGGAAACTTCCATTGGATTTCTATTTCCAAAAGGTATTCTCTAGGTACTTCAAAGATGTTGATCTCAGTCTTATAACAACAGTGTGAACAAGCACCCTTTTTGGGTTACAGATTTTTTTATGCAGAGGATAGAGATCTATAAATACTTTAAATGGTTTGGGTCTTTTCCCCCCAGAAGGAAAAAGTGTGCTCTCATTTCTATGCATATTAATTTGTTATGTGATTTGTTTCACACTATAGCATTGCCAACCCATTTCAAAAACTGTAGAAAAAACTCAATACCAATCCATTTATCCATATCTATGTGTGTTTGTGTACTTACACTTAGGCAGTCTCCCTGTCTACCCTTTTAAAGTCTATGATGGGTTAATCCCTGCCAGACACTACACCTGGCTCTTGCTCCCTCCCATCTTCCACAGGAGGGGATCAAAACAGAAGGAAGACAAGAAGCCTTGTGGATCAAGATAATGGCAGTTAAACAAATTAAGCAAAAACCACATAAGTGACCAAAGCAAAAAAATAAAAATAATTATTTTAGTTCTTCCCATTAGTAGGCAGATGTCTAGCTATTTCCTGGGAAGTAGGGCCCTTAGCATGCATAGCAGTTGCTTGGAAAGACAAAGACCACAGTCATAAACTTCCCTCTTCCTACTATTTTCCCTGAGCTTCTTGCTGCTGAGCATGAGAGTTTACAGTATGAAATATCCATTTGGTCAGTTTGGTTAAGTTCTATGTTCACTTGCAAATTCTTGTCTGTCCCAAGCCTACTTATTCTGACAGAACATGAGGTGGAGAAAAAAAGCCTTGGTGCTGTGCATTGCTGAGTAACAGATTAATGATTGTTAATCTAATGAGTGTTATCAATATTCTTTTAGCCACAAATTCAAATCACAGCATCACATGAGTCTCTATGAAGACAGTTAACTTCATTCCACCCAGACTCAGTTCAAAATCTCATTTCCTATTTGCAGATGTGAGGAAAGAGGTAAATTTTATATTTCCACCATCTTTCTACTTTTTACCATGTTGCACAAAGAGAAAACTATGAGACTACATCAAGAGTGAACCTAAAGATGCACCAAGAAAAATTTGAGTGCTCTACTCAGTTTTTTTTAAGTAAACAGGTTAAGGAAACAGAAAGGAACCAGAGATCACAGAAGGAGGAATGCATACAAGCATACAATTCTATTTTGTCAGGACATTGGGACAACCTAATCAGGTCTTACTCTCTTAATGACCTTAACTTCTATATACAGTAATTTCACGACCATAAGGCGCACCGGACTGTAAGGCGCACCCCCCGGGAGTCGGCAAAATTTGCAACTTTGTAGTTCAGATAAGGCGCACCGGACTATAAGGTGCACTTTTGTTTTGCAGCGAGGCTCTGCCCTCAGCTCCCTCCACGAGGTTCCTGGCCGAGGCCCTGCCTCAAGCCGGCAGCCATTGGCCCCGGGGCCTGCCTGTACCCGGCAGGGGCTGTGCCGCAGGCCCCTGGGCCCACCTGTATCCGGCGGGGCCGGGGCATGGCCGCCACCCCTCCATGCGGCCTCCACGGGGACGGGGGGTGCCTTTGTAGGGGCCGTGCCGCCTGCACAGAGCCAGGGCGTGCCTCTGGAGGGGTGGCTCCTCCTCCACATGGCCAGGGCGTGCCTCTGGAGGGGCGGCTCCTCCTCCACGGGGCCGGGGCGTGCCCGCCGCTGCTCCACCCCACCTTCACCTGGCAGCCATGGCCCTGCCGGCTCCCCCCATGGCTCGTGGCTCTCGCTTCCGGGTAGGCAAATTTTTTGAACTTTGTCCATCATATAAGGCGCACCAGACTATAAGGCGCACTTCCAGGTTCTGGGAAAAATGTTGGTCAAAAGGGTGCACCTTATACTCTTATAGTCATGAAATTACTGTAACTAGAAGATAGAAATAGAACTAGAACCACAGAAATATATATATGTGTATATATGTATATATACTCCTAAGTATTATATTAAATTTATACTATTAATATAAATGGTTTAGATTAGATATGGAAAATACGTCAGTCTTTAACAACACCATGGTCTTGCTGGGCATGTTGTAAAACATATGGAGAGATTGCATGTTAATATAAAAGGATGCACAGATGATTTTTCAGTAAAGCTTCACAATGAATTTTGAGGCTTTTATTGTTTTACACTATCTGAAATAGTGAGTTATGTAGTTGGTGAAAAATATTTCCATATCACTTAAATTTAATGTACTTGTCTCTGACTCTGGAAAGACTTCAGAACAGCTGGAGCCATTGACATTGTGACAACTACCTAAGAATTATCACTATAAAGTAGAGCATAAAACTTTAAAATCACTTCTAGAATCAGATGGATTTACACCTGCAAAACCTTAGACTTGTAACAACAGAATAGATAGTCTTGCACACTTTAATACCAAAGCAGGTAACACAGGACAAGAACTAAACTTACATCCTTCTACTATATAAAACCGGATGGTAATTCCGTCCCTTACTGCCAAGCTCCACACCTTAGTGGAGAGCTAGTACCTTAAAATCAAAAACAAAAACAACAATATCAAAAGAGTTTTGAGCATACAGAGAAATTATTAAAAGAGTCTTCATTATAGCATGATTTTATATTTTCCTCTCTGGCAAAATGGAATCACTTCCAAATCCCGACTACAAGTCTATAGAGCAGCTGATTATCTATGACTCTTTAAAGGGAAAAAATAATAAATTAGTCAAGACAGTCAACCATTTTTTAACAAGCCAATTATTCAAAATCTAAATCAAGGGGATTTTATCTCAGTTTAGACTACTTGTAAAAATAAATATATTTCAAGACAATAAATAAAACATCCAGACTGAACACTAACCCTTCCCAAACAAAAGAATAATATAAGAATATCAGAATGTCACTGGAAAGTTATTTGATGCTTAAGCACATTTGCAGAATGTTTCTGTAATTAGGTTTAGCAATTTAAAACATATTTTCTTTAATATTGAACACTTAATCACAGAAAAAAGTAATAAACTTTGAAAAAAGAAGATAGAATATTGTAAATAGGGGTAAAGTAAATTATTCTACTCGTGGTTCTTCATTTCCTCTAACACTCAAATATCAAAACATGAAACCAAGCAAATAGCTCACCTCTTTCCCTTGAAAGTAATTAGAGATAAAATAAAATATGCTCTACAGCTGTCACACAAATGAAGGAATTGAAACACAATTTCCAATAACAGAAAAAAGAAATAAGTTTTTCTATTATTAGAATGATGTCAAAACACACATAGTACTTTCTTCTAATATGGAAAAGTCAACATCAGTAGCAAACTTATCTTCACTCCCTTTAAATACAGAGTCTAAAAGATACACAGAAACTTAGCTCTAGTGAGACTTGGAAAGCCTCTGGATTTTTTTTTTGTTTTGTTTTTTTTGGGGGGTTTTTTTTTGTGTCCTACAGTCCCCAGTGACCTTATTTCTGTCATGGAAATGGAGTATACAGCCAATTGATTCATTGTCACACAGAATTTGGTGTCGGAGCCTTCTAGTGCTGAGGAGGTAAAATTTATATGGGCACAGCAAGAAGTAGAGCTTGAGAAGAAAAGAACAAATGTTGGGTTATTGTGCAGAAATTCTGGCATCTTTGGTTACAACAGATAACAAGAGATGTCTTCCTTCGTTTACAAAGCTGTTGCGGGTGGCGAAACTATGTTCTTTGTGAAACTATTTGCTTTGCACAGATGTGAGCCATCACCCTAAAAACCAAACTTCTTGAAGCAGAATGAGAGAATTCATAACATTAATTTTTAGGCTCATCAACATTACAGATAAAAGAATGTCCCTAATGTAGCACTGAGGGATAGTTTGCTAAGATTTAAATCCAATTGTTTGGGTACCAGTCACAGGTTAGCAGTGGAAACACAAAATAAAATACAAGAATTTTCCCCATATATTTATTTTTTCTTTTTCAGAGGGTGTGAGTTATGGTTTATAGTTACTACTGAACTGAAAAAAATATTGTATAGGCTGCAGTTAGAAATTGAGTGGTTAATTCAGTAAAAATGTAACTCAACTCTTTCTGTACTACACTTTAACACTGCCATATCTTCAAGTAAGTTATTAAATATACTGAGCAGTGCAAATCCATGGTAGACCTGCAGAAGTAAAGAAGACTAAGAAAAATCCAATGAAAGATTTGGAGAGAATGAATGAAGGGAAGTTTAACACAGAAAAATGAAGAGAGAAATTAAATTGGTTAAAAGTGTTGAAGAAATTACAAATGTTTTCTGTAGCTAAACTATTACTATAGTGTAGAATATGATATTATAGTATAGATATCTTTATGGACCTGTTAAGAAAGAGGTAATGGCTTTTGTCCCTACTGATTCAGGAGCACTGACAAAGACTTTCCTTTGACTGAGTGTTCCAGCAAACAACAATTTGAGTAGCGGAAGATATCTTGTGACTTTCAGACCTACCATAAAATTTTGAATTTATTTCAAAACATGATTTGTGCCTTCTGAATTTGGTAGGCAAACATTGTGAATGGCTCAGTAAAAACAAAAAGCTTTGCTTTTATCCCTGCTGTCATACTGTCATTTGGTGTGGATGGCTACAAGGCTACTTAAGATACACATATGGGGACTATAGCCCAAACTTCTTTGCACCGCTCCATGATACTCTGCTCTTATAGCACACATGCCTCAGAGAATTTTCACCCTGACATTCTAGCCAGAAAGATGTGAGGCTGTTGGAACTGGGAAAGTTGGAAACGTTGGAAATCTGAAACTAAATAATCACATAATAGAAAATGTCACAAGTTGTACTAAAAGAGGAAAATGAGAAAGTATCATGGATAATGAAGAAGAAAGCATAGAAATTATTTAGAGGAAAACACTGAAGAATTGCTGGGCATTCTGTGAGAATGGATTTTGTAGCAAAAATATTTGACCCTTTTATTTTACTAAACAGTTAATCCTCTACACCTTTCACTTTCTCTCTTTCTTTCTTTCTCTCTCTCTCTCTCTCTCTATCTCTCTCTCTCTCTATATATATATATAAAGGGTCAACAGCAATGACACTTTATATATTCCCTGCTTTTTCCTAATTGCAATTTATATAAAATACAGAGTCAGCAGTGATATTGAAAATACTTTTATTTGTAACTATGTGCAACACTTTATATTAAATTATTTCACAGTGCTATAGAAGCACCTCTCCCATAAGGAAAGCCTGAGAGTCTTGGGTTTGTTCATCCTGGAAAAGAAAAGGCTTCACCGTGACCTAATTATGGCCTTCCAGTAACTAATGGGGGCCTACAAAGGAGAAGGACATTTTACAAGGGCATGTAGTGACAGGATATGGGGGAAAGGCTTCAAACTGAAATAGAGTAGGTTTAGATTATGCATTAAGGGAAAATTCCTTAATGTCTGAAGCACTGGAACAGGGTACCCAGGGAAGTTGTGGTTGCCCCATCCCTGAAAGGGTTCAAGGTCAGGTTGGACAAGACTTGGAGAAACCTGTCCAGTGGAAGGTGCCCCTGTCCATGACAGGGGGTTGGAAGTAAGTGATCTTTAAGGTCTCTTCCAACCCAAACCATTCTGTGATTCTATGATTCCATGAATATACAGTTACCTTCCCAAAAACTTATGCCCTTTTAAATCCCGAATTATCTTTTCCAAAGGAATGCAAGATTCTTCACACTATAAATGGCCCCTTGCAGCCTTTTCAATAAATATTCATAAAAATCAGTCCTTAAACAACATTTCTTTAAAGAAAAGACTGACACATTGCATGCAGCAAATCTCAGTGGATCTTAACTGACCTTTTTTGCAGGAGGTCCATTTCCTCATTATTTGATGACTAAATAGCTTATTCCCACTAAGACACAAGGTCATAGTCTGTAATTTCTGACCTCCTGTAAAATATCATAATTTTACATAGTTTCTTATGGATATCTAGAGGCACTTGAATATCACTAGATCACATTTCCTTCTCTCCTGTTAATTGAATATTTTAGTCATTTCAACACACCTTGGATGTCAAATGTGAATACTAATGCACATTTTCTTCTGCAGGAAAGGTACATAAACATAATATGTATACATATGCATGAATTTTTCTTTCTAAAGATCTTTTCCTAAATCTAGTTGAATGCATGGAACTAGAAAAGTTTGGGGTTTTTTCCTGCATCAGCACACATAGCATGAAATCATAATGTTTTCTCAATGTAGAACATTTTCTCATCCTCTGCTCTTGCAAGCATGACCTAATATTCCCAAAAAATATAAAAACTTTGTCAAATTCACTGGATATTTTATTGGCAAATACATTCAAAGAAAGGAAAATTAAAATCACACATATGGACAATATATTTGAAAATTTAGGGCTTTTTCCCTACTATAAAATATTATCTAGCTGCCATCTATAAGTACATTTAATATGGATGACGAAAAATTAAATAGAAATTTATACTCCAAATTTTAAATTTTCACAATGGTTGTGGAACTGTTCCAGCAGCTGTAACCTTACTGGAGTGTGATCTTTTCTAAATATATAAGTGTAACAGAAACTGACAGCATAGAAAGAGGTAACAGGTACTAGCCTAGACAGTTTCCCTCTCAAGTTCTAAGGTGTAGGGTGTTATTTATTTCAAAGTAGTTTCTCTGTCAATAATGTAACTTCTTATCTAGGAAAAGGCTAGAATTCCTCTCAGATCATAATATTTTCTCCAAATAAACATTACTTCATTGTGTAGTTATCTTTTGTGTTGTTAAGTCAATTTAGCAAGACAGATATTTTTTCAATTATATTTAACCTAGAAGATAAAAGTCATGAAGTAATATAACATAAAAGGTATCAACTATTCTATATCCCAATTTACATAAGCATAAATTGTTGTAGAGTTGATACAGTACATAGAATGTCAGGTGTCTGTAAGTATATAATGGCTATAATTCCACAAATTTCCATTTTGAAACAAGGTATTTTCATGTAGCTGTCTAGAGATTTCCCAAAATTAACCCAGAAAAGAGGACAATTATTGACGAATTAAGGGAAAAATATATTAAATGCAAACATAACTTCTAAATTATTTTAGAGATAGAAGCTAAAATTTATGTAAGCAGAAATGGTAGAGCAGCAGCATGCACCCACATACACTCAAACCCCTCATTCGGGTTGCTACTAAGCAGTATACATCATGTGGGTGCCATAAATGACTCCTGAGATTATACCAAATCAGGAGTAAATTATTCATTGGCATGCATTTTGGAGATTGGTCCCACGTGACTTACAAGCAAGATTTCTGATTAAAGAATAATAAGGAGAAATGAAAGGAAGAGTCTTCATGGACATGATTCTCAGACTCTTTTTTGGGTGCTCACTCAGAAGCGTCTTTATAAACCTAAATTGCCCAACAATACTAAGCATGCAATGAAGCAAAAGTGGATCATATACCCTTAATTCTGCTTTGTACAGGTAGTGATAGCACCTCAACTAGAATTCATTTTAGCCTACAGTCAGCTTCCTGGTGTAACTAAGGTATATTATCATTTCAAAAGATAAAACCTGCAGTTCAAAGAAATAGAATAGTTAGAAGATGTTTAAAACTTATGGTCTTACAGCAACAAAAAGATTACAGTCTAATAACTCTTTTTAGAATAACACTAACAGTAACACTAAATGCCAACAAGGGAGCCAATTAAACTTTTTATTAGATATTGCTTATTCTGTATTAAAACAATCTATAACTCAATGTCTGGCTTTTTCACACTTTATTTGCCTTTTCTTATTTACAGTTTGGTTTTTCCTGTATTGGTTGCTAATAGCACTCTACTATATGCAAAAATGAAGAAATCATGAAGTCTGAATGAAGTTAAACTTTGGTACAACAAAGAAAATGTTTATGCAATGCTTACTTTCCCGTCAGCTGAAGTTTGACTAAATCCAGCAGAAGTCCAGGCAAATATGGTCCTAAAACTTTAATATATGCCACAAGGAAATTGAGTATGCCATTCTCCCCATCTTCTAGACACCTGACTCTACTTATTTTGTAATAAAATGTGAAATTGCTTACTTATGAATCCATAACAATGAGAGAAATGAAAAGGAATTCCACAAGCAAAGTAAAGATCTTTTCACCTTTGACAGATTTTTGTTCAAGGGAAACAAAATCAAAAGAATAATTTGATGCATATTGCTTATTTTAAATAGATGTAGTCCATACAGTTTAAAATCTGAAGTTACTTATAAGATTTCTTTGAGTAACCTATAGACAGAAGATTGCTGATAACATTGTTGACAGAAAAATTACTTATAAATTCAAATGGAATACTAACACTGTGAAATGCCGTTCTCATAATCACTATACGAGTTAATCATTTTTGCCAGGAACAAACACACAAATAAACAAGTGAGCTGTTTAAGTAATTTGATCTGCTTAGAAACATTTTATATTTTAATGCTACTGACTTAAAAATTTGCAATGAAACAATTCTCTCAAAAACATGATAAGGAAAATCTTGTGCAAAGTAAGTCAAGCTATTTTAAGTTACCAGACTTCTGAAAATTCAAAATTAACTTTATGAAGATTTTTAAAACTAGGGGTTTAGAACAAGACTTGGAGGAAAAAAAGTTGAGCTTTCCTCAGAAACTTCAGAGAAAATTAGTGTATTGGAGATGGTAAACTATGCTTACAGTATTCCTTACCTTTAAACATTTAAAAAACACCCCCCACAGATAAATTAAACCAATTATTAAAAAAAAATAAATCATGATTGATTCCATTTTGATTTACTCTATCAATTTAAAACACATGAGTAGAAATTAATTACAAAACTAGAAGTTAGTAATTTTTGCGGAAAGAGGAATCTTGAACAAGTAATTTTTTGAGATGCGATCCTAAAGTATATATATATCCTAAAGTTGTTATAAATTTTATGTGACAACTTGCATATAGATAGAACCATGGACATTGATTTGCATGTGTACACTTATATGTCACTGTGCATATGTGCACAAACTGTATCTTAAGAGAAAAAAAAACCCACAAAAAATTAGTGAGTGGGATGTAATTAATTGAAGAAGTTTGAATATAAAAATAAAATCCTTTCTGTATTTTGTTCAATGGCATTATATACATCTGCATCTCTCTCCCCTCAAAAAAAGAAGACATTTAAGAAATCAAAAGTAGCAATGGAATTCACACCAGTTAGTTTAGGATAAAAGTTACTGCAGTCACAGAAGTACACATAGATTTTTACTTTCCTATGTAGAATTCCCAAGAATTTTTGAAGAGCTCTTAGAAACCAAAATTCTAGACCATTTTTAGGCTGTATGGTCTTAGAAACTGTGTAAGGTTTTTTAAAAAGTAGAAACTAATACTATAATGCTCTACTAATTCTCTGTTAATACTTTTTTGGGTCTAACTGTGAGATTCAAATAATTCCGCCCTGGCATTTACTACTCTATTCCACTCAAACTATTGAAGAACTGATATCATAAATCCATACTAATTTGCATTGACTGTAGATATAAAGAACACATGCAGATTAATATAATTAGATTAATACAAATACTAAAAATTACTGTTTCTGTACTGTAAACACAGTTTGTCCTTACTCTGTGTTCTATCAGTTTTAAGAAATTTCTGGTACTGTTGATTAAGATGAAAAGATAATATACTTTAGTTCTATATTAAATTTCATATGACATTTTGAGTAAGAGGCTAAAATGATAAAGAATCAACATATTGCATGTTTTCAAAAGCTGGATTTATTGAGAGAACCTATGAAGGATTGTCACGAATTCTGTTACAGAGGCTTTTTAAAGTCAAGAATTATTAAGAAAAAAATGTATCCTGTATTTTAATATGCTCCATTTCAGTCACATTTACTTAGACATGACGTACCACTTAATTCACTGAAGTCCTATGGCCTGTATTGTGTCACATATGAGACTCGATTACACTGTTTCTTCTGGTTTTATGGCATATGAATCCATTAATATCCACAGAATTAAGCAGTTTTATGTCTGGTAGTTAAAGACGCGTGACTGCATTAAAGAAGGCTAAAAAGTTACCATATTTCAATGTAAAATTCTTTCTAATGAACTCTTTACATAAGTAAAGATAATAAATAGAGTCTTTAGAAAGATGAAACCTTCAGTGTACCTTCCCAAGCTACTTAGCTGGAGAACTGACTAATTTGGAAGCTTAATAGTACCAGTTGCCCCCAGTGGCAATCTGCCTCTATTGGGGAAAAATCAGCATGCATAAAAAAAATTAGTGTGATGATATATTGATAATCCAAGTGTTAGAGTGATTAACTATTTCACTTCCTTGATTTGATTTTCATTGCATATTTACCTCTACATTAAATCTTTATTTTCTCTTAAATCATCTTAGTATGAAATACATATTCAAGTAAGCAACTACAATTTACTGTATTTTAAATTTTTTTTAGTATCCTGATGGGTTATATGTCAGAAATACTGGAAATGCAAAACATAAGTGACAAATTTAGTTCAAATTTTGTGTAGTTATTAGTCAACTACTATTTCCATTGAAATTGCATGAAGTTAAACCTTCAAAAACTAAAATATATTTCTTTTCCCCAATCTGTATCTTTTTTTTGGCCTCTAAATGCTTAAGTATTTTCAATGGAAATATTTTGCAACCATCTGGTTCACAGGTAGCAACAAATTTCAGTTAAATAAACATTATTACATTATTTCTGTTCAAGATTCGCTCAAAGTCCAGAATTAATACACATTTTTAGTGAAATAATACAGCAAATATAATCAATCTACATTGATATGGTATGATAACAGTATGGTGGAAAAGAGTATTAGCTATTCTACTATTTTTTCTATTTGCCTACTTTATCATATCCCACATTCTCCAATAATTTTTCCTATTAAAAAAAATACAACCAACCAAATAAGCCCAAATACAACAGAAAAAATTACCCTAAATATAAACAATAAAAGACACAGATACAGGAAAGAACATCTATTATTTATTTTTTTTCCCTCTATGTCTTAAATCACTCCCTTTTAAATCCTTGTATTTATATATTATCTTTCAGAGCAATGATCTGTATTAATGCCTGTGAAACATTTAGTGATAACAAACAAATAAATAAATAAAATGATGTGTAGAATTTAATGAATTATTGGGAAAAGGTAACTCACCAGATCATCAATATCTACATCTGCATTTAGTTGATTATGTGTGACTGCATACATATTCTTCCATTGCACCAAGGGAGGCCAGGTTGAATGATTATCTGGAGACTTTTTTAGACTGGTCAGGAAACACAGTTTATCACTTGATTGGCTTGGTGTTTGCTCAGCTCTTGATTCCACTCTGTGAATTGATTAAGTCTCCAACGACCATAATGGGAACTTAGGGACCTCCCTCCTGTATTTCCACCTAAGGTGGAAATCCAAAGTTAGACAAGATGAATCCCACCCACAAGAGTTCTAAAGGAAGCAATCTTCTTTTACGTTGACTAAATATTTTCAGTAATAACTCTCATGTGTTGAAAGTGAATATTACAGGTAATGCTATTTAAATAATATTTCCTCTTCTAGTGGAAAATATGCTAGGAACATTCATTTACATTACTTCAAATAATAAGCTTCAATTTCACATACTGTACCAAGGCTGTTACCTGAGAACTGTAGTATTTTATCCATTTTTTCACTGTGTCCTAGTCCAGCCAGAGAATTCTCACCTGACTACTCTTCTAAAAGCTCCTCCCTAATATGGCAGGGTTTTTCTTGTGTCCAGTCAATCCCTTCTTCCATTTTTTCTATGATTTGCATGTTTTTTAAGCTTAAAACCAGTTTAGATTACATGGTATAATTTCGATGGAAAAGCTTTCAGTCCTTCAAAATAATTGTTTTTCTAGAAGTATCCCATTTAAACCAACATTTTATTTTATTGTCCCACTTATCTCAATGCTTTCTTTCCTGTGTATTAATTACAGGTATGAAAAATTTAAACACTCAAACTACACTATTTTTTACACAAAAAATGTGTTGAGTCTGAAGTAAAAATAAATAAAAAGCCAAAATGACATATCTCTATATAAATAGATATGCAAGAGAAGGAGAGGCAGAGAAAACTAGTTTTCTTGAGTTTATATGGCTTTACCAGAGAAAATGAATTTAGTCCAAACTTCCAGAGTGGACAAGAAAATTACGGTAGGGTGAAAGGGAATGCAAATATTGTCATATTGTGTGCATTTTTCCCCCTCTAATAAACACCAAGTAGCCTATTCCCTTTCTCACTGAAAGTAAAATGAAAAAGAAGCACTGCATTTTTCCCCATGGACTCTCAATTCATACAATGAGAGTTTCTGTAGTATAAGTGGCTTCTGTGAGTTCTCATGCTCATTTGCTGTCAGAAATTGGTCTTTTTCACATTCTTTTATTCAAATGGTATTGTTCTTATCTTTGCTGATACCTAAAACAACTCATTTGACTATCTTGTGCTCCAAAGTCCTAATCTATAAAAATCAGTTTTAATGCTCAATACATACCTGAATGCACACATGCATATACAAAATCCTAGTATTCTTTGAAAAAATTGAATTAAATTACACATCCTTAGCAAAATATAACATCTCTGAATGTAAATTGCTAGATAAGAGTTAGATGTTATCACAACAGCTATTGTTCATGCATTCTTTAAAATTTGTAATTTTTTTTCAATTCAGGAGTATCATTAGGTTTTAAATAATTCAACTACTTTTCTCACTCCAAACTGAAGGCTTGCCCCACCCCTGGTGGATCAAGACTGCAACATCACTTTGACCAAGAAACCTCAAAATTTAAACAATCAGGTCTCATTTCTGGATCACAGGTGGTGATTTTATACCTTTCTATTCTTACATTTTCTTTCATTTTTTTTCCTTTTCTCTTACACATTTTCTCAAGTTAATTTTATGCTTTTTATTATTGCTTTTCTAACCAAAATGTCTACATTTTAAAATCTGCCAAGTAGCTTATTTTGCCTTAAATGTTCTAAAGTTTGCAAGATACTGAACCTCCCGAGAATTTTGTTGCTTTTCCTGTGCACCACTCAGAGTAAATCAAGCAACCTTCTCCTTAATACACCAAGTGGACTGGGCCACAATAGCTGCAGACAAACAAGCAAACAAACTCCCCACCAAATCAAAACAAAATCAATCAAGCCGCTCAGACAAATTCCATTCGTTTTTGATATGAATTGAGTGAGCTACAGGAGTCAACACTACAATCTACAAGAGAACACTCAAGTGTGGTGAAAAATCTGTAATGAAAAGGATGGACTCAATATTGTCATGTCTGGTGATAAAAGTTTCTACTTCAAAACATTCAAGTGGTTTTTATAGGCCTAAAGTTCTTTCAGCCTTAAGAAGGGCTCTTATGTAATCCTAAGGGTTACCAGACTTTGAAAGAGAATGTATATTGCCATTATGAAATTCCGACAACTGAAATATCCATCTGAAAGGGGAGTCCAAATGAATGCAAATCAATGAACATAAAATCAAAGGTTAAATCAAACACAACCATGGCACTCTCTCAACCCTCTTCTTGGTTCTAGAAGAAGGTACTGGTTGCTGTAGCTTATATTGAAGACAGCAATAGATTACAAATTAAAGTCTATTTTGAAAAAATTCAAGAAAAAGAACAAGATTATTTCTTACCTTAAAAAAATTATTTTCATGTTTTACATTAACATATTGAGACTGTTTATCCTTAAAGGGCTAATATACAATTCTGAAAATGATAGGCAAGGCAGTATTACATTTACCTCATGGTTAAATTGCCTACATTAGAATTTGTTATTTCCAGTTTCATTTGATGTCTATGAGCAAAACGTCCTTTGCACACTCATCAGTTTCAGCAAGATGATGTCATCAAAAGACCCCACTTGTTGCAGCTCCATTGGTTGTCAGGATGCCATTACAGTTGTGTATCATTCTTCCACCTACCACAAAATTTGCCATTATTTACATACTTTTCAGTTACCTAGAGCTTTGGCCAGCTTCATCTGCTTAGATTGAAATTTGTCTTGCTGAGTTTTTGCTCAAGGCCAAATTATCTTAAAAAGCGTAAGTGAAAATTATATGGATATTTCTAAGGAAGATATTAACAAATAAATATATGAGAGAATGTGCTTGCAGAGAGAGTGAGTTATCATCTAAGTTCTACATCAATTCTCTTGAAAAATTCTTGTATCTTGGAGAAGATCAATGCTGTGATATGCCCCTTACTTATCCTGGGATTTTTGCTACCTTTTTACTTCCCTGCTAGAGGAACTGCTTGCCAAATCTCTGTCTGATGTGATTAAGTCAGACAATACAGCACACCAAGCAAGGAACCTCTTCGCAGGTGTTCCTTCTGAAAAATACCCCTATATAAAAGAAGTTAATCCAATTTTACTTTTAAGTTGGGTTCCTCTTGAAATCTCTCTGACTTGGAAGTAGGCTCTTATTTTACTTTAAAACATTACTGTGGCAAGTTCAAATATTCAGCATTTCCAACACATCAGAATTAATGTTGCCAAATATAATAATTTCTGTTCAACCTACGTAAGCATATTTGTATGTTTTTAGATTTATCATTTGGTAATATCCCTTCCTTTAAACATCCAGCTTGTATGATATCTTTTATCACTTAGTGGAAAAATACTCAAACATTTTGATTTCTTATGTTTTTTTCTTTTAGTGTATAAAGTACAATATCCAAGTGTTGATACGAATGAAAAAATATCTTTCACTCTGAGTTTTCAAAATCTTCAAATTAATACTCATGTGATTCTTTTTAAAAATCATGGGCATTGCACAAAATTGTTAAGTCAAAAACAAGATCCTGGAACAAACTTCTAGTCTGTTTAATGGCAAATTCTGAATATGCAACCTACAGATAATGTCTCTATGCACCAGCTTACATGACTTAAACTGAGAAACACAACTCACATTGTGACACAATGAACAACACAACATAAATAAAGCAGCTGATTTTCAACACAGTGGTGTCTGAGTGTTTCATAAATATCAGCATTCATGATATGAGAATACATCTCTATTATCATTTTATATATAGGCAGCTGAAGTAAAAGGATTTGGGAACATGGGGTAGAAGAAGATAAGGAGGCTCACATTAGGTAAAAATAAACTGTGAAATGCTTTCTATCAGAGCTCTCATTTGGGATATATGAGAAAAGATTTCTCTTTTATTTTGAACTAACAAGTTTGAACTAACATTACTCCATGTTGATCTATGAGGAATTGCTCTCTAGTTTTTCTTGTAGAGTTTCCCTATTTCATAGGCAAGTTTAGCAGTTCTTGAATCACTGAGGGACAGAAAAACTTGTAGGTGCTCAGGACCTATCGTCCTAGACTGCAATGAGAATGACCTTGGCACAATCTCCCAGAGACAGGACACAACTGAACATTGTTTTCTCATGTCTTTTGTTAATGTTTCTTTATAAGGATCTTTAAATGTTCAAAGCAAATTAACATTGGCTACAGTTGTTCTTGGCAAAGCTCAGTCTGCCACAGGTCAGACAGCAGCATCTCACACTGGATATTCAGAAAAGTTTAGAGGTATCTTCATTATGTCTGAAGGAAAGTACAGGAAAGAGTCTAATTCTCCAGTTGTCTTCATTGCATAACAACACTTCTTTTTCTAGAGCTTTCTTCTTCATAAACGATAAAACTTCCTATTAAAAACAAAACAAAACAAAACAAAAAAACAAACAAAAAAAACAACACCACCAAAACAAAACAGGAGGAAAGATTCAACTTACCTCAATGTGTGTCCTTAATCACTGCTTTTCCTGTGGTGCTAAGCAAGCACCATGGTAAATGACAGAATTTTGGCATACAAATCAGAAATTTTTAGAATTTGAAAAAAGAAAAAAAAAAAAAGCTGCTCATCTGAATTTGCAAAAGTCATGAAAAGTTGTGGGTTTTTTAATCTATTAATTATGAAGAACGGAAAGAATTAAATTTGAAAGAAAAACTGTATTTCCCTACAAAACTGTAGGGTTTTGAAAAATTTTGGCCCAGCTAAAAAACAAAGCAAAATAAAATGTTTAAACCACATGTACAGAACCACAGGTTTAAAAATTGCAGTATTTTTAAGTCATAAGTCATAACCTATTTTTCTTTCCTTAGTATGCTGTATCTTTTAAATATATGCTTCATTTCTTAGTCATCTGGCCCTGTCCCATGCTGGAATTGCTCCCTGCTGTTAATTAGAGGTGACCATGATTTGATTAATCTCAAACATGTGTTATATATGCACACTATGGAAAACTGTATTCTATATTTTCTACTTTAAACATTTTTGAATGTAATGGAAAGAAGCCAAACATTTTTAAGGACCTAATCTTATCTTAATGAACAATATGGATACGATCAAAATAAGACATTCTAATCCATTTAAAGTGTTAAAAGTTCACAGAAATATGCACTAATCATGTACTGTATTTATCAACGTAATACAAACTAGGTTTCAAATGCATACCACCTGAGCATCATTGCTATCTGTAAATCAGAAGTTCTCTCCATTTGGACAAAGGTTTGTCGCAGCTTGACAATGTGCTTTGCCTGACCCCACATTGTTGGTATGTTATCCATGTAGTCATTTTTTGAAGACATTAGCCATATTTTTTTTATACCTAAAGAGCCAGCTTTCAAGGATGACTATAACATTTCCTTACGATTTTGTATAGCTCTTGGTCTTGAAAGGTCTTTAATGACTAGAGTATAAACATAAGATTATTTTTTAGGACAGGATAATTCACATATTTAAATTACATTTTAGAGTTAGTAATTATACAGTCATATAAAAAAAATCACTATATAAGGAAGGCTAAGTGTATGATTAAATATTGTCTTGGTTTATAAACATCTATAAAGACCACTACTAAACAGAAAGTTTTAACTACTTTATGTCACATTAATATAAGTGCCTATGCATTTTTGTGCAAATAAAAGTACTGTATTAATAAAAGTTCACTATTTCCTACATGTATGTAAAGAGATTACATTTAAAAAGTTAAGTATAACAATTTTAATTTTTAAAAATGACAATTATTTAATTCGCTGGTTCTAATGTTTTTGATGTAGAACTCTGTTGTTATTAATATACAGCCTCCAGTGGTAAGTGAAATATAATTCCAACTAATTTTTCCTACAGCTGTATACAAATCAATAACCATAAGAATCCCAAAGGAAAAGCATGCTATATGGCTCTCCAAGTTCCTAATGAATGCAAATCAGCTGACCTTTCTTTGACAACTACGAATATGGTTTTTCACAATTTTACCATTGAAATTGCTGTAATCAGCAATTCATACAGTGAAAATGGAGCCAATAGTAGTTGTAAATAATTATGCATTACAAGAGGGTGCATGGTACAGTTACCATTGTGAATAAACTTCTTGATTTTGGGAATCAGTTAATCTAACATATTTTGTCAAAAAAGATCTTCAAAGAGAAAACAAATGTTCATTTTACATGTTTTTTATTTAATATATTTTAATATCCTTGAAACACTCTAATTTTATTGATCTTTTTTTATAGATTAAAATGTAAATATCATCATACCTTGAATTATTAATTTCTAATAATAACACCATTTTTATAGGTAGCGTAATGAGCCTGAAGGTAAAGGAAGATTACAGTCAAAAATAAATAAAAAAGAAGGATTCTCTATTTTAAAGGAGTACTATATCCATTAAAATGCAGTATTTCTTATACAATGATATAATAAAACAGTGAATGAAAACAATGTATTTGAAACAATGAGCTACTGTAGTACTTCCACATCTCATATTTCTTTCTCATAAATACTCTGAATACTGCTGGGAAAATTAATGTATAAATGAAAGCTATGGCATACTTTTAACAACTATTTTTAAAGGAAAAACCTATGCAGATTTAGGAAAAAATGAAATTTGAAGCACTTGTATTACAGCATTGTAGTTTCTGCAGAATATTTAAAATGTCTGCAGAAATGCTATTTTGCATTACATCAAACTTGTTAATTACAGGTGCATGTTGATCCTAGAAAAAACTGAAAGGTTCAAAAAAGAGAAATAACACAATATTCTCATTCATCATTCCTATTCAGCAAAACCTTGAAATACATATGGCTGGAAAGCAGGAACACTATTCTAATTAAGATCATTGAAATTCCCCTTGTTTCAAAGACAGGTTACTAACTTCTTAGAACTAATTTCGTTAAAACCATTAGTTCTTTTTTTCCTATTTTTATGTTTTTCAATAAGTAAATTTCTGTTTTAATAAGCTTTGAATACTCAAAGATCTTAACAGGACATCAACTAATATTATATTCATATAACATATGTGTTATTTTATAAAAACAGTCCTTTCTTGATGACATTTCCTCAGGATCTCTATGCTATACTTGTAATTCTTTCATGTTCAGAATGAATCCCTGCTACCTCTCACTCAATATTGATCTTCAAGGCATTTCTTCCAATCCTCTCCCCAGTGTGGTCACTGAACAGTATAAAAGTTCAATAGGAAGATCAGCTGCTCATCCACTTTTTGCTAAAGCAATTTGTATTATGGATTTATTTTAGTAGTCTACAGTGGCAGTTGCTGTTTTTACTATTTAAATGCTTTGATTATCTGACCTTGCTTACTTTATCTTTTTAAGTGCTGTGCATGGGCTTTAAAGTTGATCAATAAGTGGGGATTCCACCACCACATTATGTTGAAATCAATCCTGATTCAGACTATTTGTATTTCACTCTTATGAGTCCATCTGTCTTTTTTAATTTTATATTCTCTTTTCTTAAATAATTTTGTCTGTCACTGCAAATACATACTGTCAGGTAGATTTCCATTGCAATCAATTCAGCTTTACTCAGTCATAACTACAGGCTGGGAATACACAAATGCAAAGGATCATATCCTATATCTGAACAGAGAATAATTTTGTTGTTTTTTTCTTTTCTCAATATTTGTGTCATGATAATGTGAAAGTCAATAAACACAAATTTTTAGTTAGCTAATGTCTTACTTTTTCCAGTAATAGATAGAAATCAAAAATCAAACTAAATGGCACAAACTTATTAAAATACTTCAGATTTGCAATTGCTCTTAGGGAAAAAGACAAAGCAATGGAGTCAAGCAGCTTTCAGCTATGTCATCATAGACATTAGAATTCTCTGATTAAAATTGGGAACTATAATTAGTCCTAAATTTGTACAGTGTAAAAAAATGCTCTAAGAAACATTTTGTTATATTTTGCATCTAATTTATTAAATAAAATTCTTAAAAGTTTTAAAATTTACCTTGCTTAATTAATAATGAAAAGGTTACCACAACTTTAAGAAACCTTAGCATGGATACATCAAAACAGAAAAGGAGAAAGAAAATAAACAGAAAGTCTAGACATTCAGTTAGCATGCTATGCACTGAGTCCTAAGCATTTAGGGACTCTCTATTTAGAACAGATAAAACTTACTGAAATACTACTTTGATCTTATTTAATATCTCCACAAAGAAGAAGGTGTTCAGAAGAAGGAACACCATTTCCCTGTTCTTTAAGTCACACACACAAACACTAATTTTTATTTCCATTAAATTAATCTAAATTATAATACAGTCAGATATTTGAGATCTCCTGTAATCCTTACATTGTAATTTACTACTTTTATAATAAAACATCACAACTACAAAACAAAATCATAAGTGATCCTTAAAACTATTTTCATCTTCAATCCTGCAAGCTTGTGAACAGTTTTTCACATGTTTATAGGGTAATTGGTTTCACAAAACTGTGAAGCTGTGATCTGCATTCTCATATGTTTAAAAGATTGGGGCCTAGGATGCCATTGAAATCTGATACGACAATTAATCAGTTTTCTAAATAATATATTAATTTTCATTGAAAATTAATAGGCAGAAACTTACCCACTTCTTTAAATTTTCTAGTTCTTCACCTAATTCAGACTATTTCTACTTATTCTAGGACCAGTGGACTCTGAGGTCTTGAGAAAGTTGCTACTTATCCTCTATCTTTGATGTTGTTATTCTTACCTTTAAGCCTTCCACACTTTTTCTGATTCTTTTAAACAAAATAGGAGTTATGCAGTCATAAGTTTGACAATGGCAAAGTGAACCGTTTGTGATGGATGGGAGAGCTTCTGCCTCAGTTGTAGCTCCATATGGTGCACATCATCATGTCTCTGATGAGAGGGGAAGGACAAAAGGAAACATGACCACGAATATCTTAAGCATTGCTATAATTAGAAGATGTTAATAGCAACACAACATAGAAAAAGTAGTGGGATGAAAGGCGTTTAAATCATATTAGGACTAGTGATGATGGGGTGGTGAATATTTATCCTAAAAGGCATTATTAAACTTATGTTAAAAACATGGTTCACATGAAAGCAAGCACATAAAATAGCTAATAATAAACAGCCACTAAATGAATAAAAGTGGATGAGGATTTTCACTGGTAATTTTCTAAGTGCATGAAAGAGAAATGGCTTAGGAATGTAATGTGCAAAGTAACTCATACTAAAAAAACCAGCAAATATACAACAGTCCTTTTCACAATGGCACAATGCCATTTTTGTTCTTTTCTGGAAATTAATAGTATCAGAAATGAAAAAAGAAAAATGGTTTTTGAGATTTGTTTGTATAAGACTTCAGTACATCTACCGATACTGCACTGAATTCTGGTCCTCTCAGTAATCTTGTAAGCAATTTTAGTTAATGCAGGATGTCACTCCTGAAAATGAATCAGATTTTACTGATAATTTCTTTCAAATTTGCAAGTGAACACTTTGTCTTCTCCTTTTAAAATTTCACTAACTAATAAAACCATCTATTTCATTATAGGCCTGTTCTGGTTTTCCTTTTAAGCACTTCTGGAATTTGTGGATGTAAAGAAGAGTGTCGCTTTTGCCAGAATCTTATCCATTTGAAAAATAAGAATGAAAATGCAAAGAAGAAATAGAATTACTAGAAGTTGTTACAAATAGCATCTAATGGGGGTTAGAGAGGATGTGGAACTTGTTCAATGCTTGCCAACATCACTTGAGAAGATTTTTCATTTTATTGTGACAGCAGAGGGGAAATTTAAAATAATTCACTGCACCAAATATTATGCATTTCTGCAGAGCACAGCTTAAAAAAGACAAGTCTGTACTGTTTCTCTCAGGTGGGTAAATGTTAAGAGAGAAGAATCCAAGTTTCATGATGCAGCAGCACAAAGCTGGGAAGTGAAAATTATGTTGCAGCAGAGTCCTGAAAATATGACTGTAAAAGTTAATCAATAAAATGTCTATTCCTGTCTATTCACTAGAGGCCCCAGCTGCATAGCTTCACACAATCGATACTACAAATTATTACGATTTCCAGGTTCCCACTGGACATTCCAAACAAATCTTTCAGGTGTAACAGGCTTATACTGGGGGGAGGCAAGCAAGGTGGAGGGCTGGGGAGTAGGACTAGGGTTGAGTTACCTTGGGTTTATTTCATCCAGGATAAGTATGCAACAAACAAAGCCTTTGACTTCTAAAAACTTTCAGCTGTTTCCGTATGAAATAAGTTTATTTGGAGCACCCTGGGAAATTAGCAGAAAATGTTTTTACCCTGTTTTAAAAATAAATATTTTTATTTTGGTTAATTAATGAAAAAAAGGGATGTTTATTGTTTTTAAATCCTAGTCAATCCTTTTTTTTACCACTTCCATGACAAATAACTTATAACAAGGACTTCACAACAAGGAAATAAAAACGTACAGAAATGAACCTTTCCCCTCAAAGGCCTCACAACTATAGCAGAATCTCAGGACTCAGTGTAATTTTAAGTGACCAATTTATGCTGTGCAGTATTTTTCTTTGTATGGTCCTGTGCTCTCGCCTTGATACCAGCTGCATTTTCCAGATTCACTAAGGAGGAAGGTAGGAAAAGTCCAGGGCTGTATGACTTTGAATAAGTCAGCACCAAAGGGATGTTACTTTATGACACATACAGTACCCTTCCTAGTGACTAAATATAACCCTTATGACATTCTCTGTCCCAAAAGACCCAGGGGACAGAGATCCATTGTTCTTTCTGTCTCCCAAGGAACAGAACAGAGCAGATACTGGCTGGCACAGCATTACTGTTTTCAGGTACACAGTATGTTGTTTTAATTGGAAATTTCAATTTTTGAATTACTTTCTTGTTAATTTCTTAGATTTATCAGTTACACTTTATTAACCTATTATTCTGAATTTGCAATTTTAATTTTCCATATTCAAGAAATAATTTGGTTAGTGTAATTCTGCAGCAATGCATCAGAGTACTTTTAAAAAGCAATGGTATCAAAAATTGAAGTAAAAATTTTACATAAGATTAATTAAAAAATAATTTTGATAATCTATAGCACTAAGAAAAGGTTTTTCCTTATTCAAAGTTTATTATGTTCATGTGCTGAAGTAACAAACTTCCAAAGTCACTGAAAAAGTGTAGAAAACAGAACAGAAAAGGTCAGTTAGTTAATAATTTTTGCATGTGAAGAGATTCATTCAAGTTTTATTTGTTCATATAAAGTATAAAAAAATCTATTAAAAAGTCCTTCTGAAAAGTCTTAATGATTATCATTTGGCCCTCTATTCAAACTCATTTCAGTGAACTTTTGCAAAATTCCTGCTCTCTCAAAAGCTGTATTTCATGACACAATCAATCAGTTACAGCTGGGAGTTTCAATTCCACTTCCCCCCTCCTTCCCCATCTCACACTAAGTTACCACAATCAGTAGTCCTAGAAGTTTGTATCTTTTTTATTTACAAAGAACTACCTACAAGATTAGGCATAACATGGCATTTTGTAAACTGAGGAATAACTTCAAATGATTAAGAAAACCCACTATGGCAAAAGATTCAAGCTGTGTTAGAAAAGTAAATCAGTGACAATGTTTTCCCTAGAGAAGTACTAGTAATGTCTTTAGAGATATTACTACAGGTTGAAAACCACCAAGCTATTTTATTTAAAGAAATGAAGACACATTACTGAAGACAATGTTTCTTCCATGAAGCTTTTCCCAGTCTTCAGCATAAATATAAACTTAAAATATTTGAGCTGGAGAACAGATAAGTTTCAGTCTAAAAGTCATTTACACTGAGCGTATATAATATTTTGCTTTAGATGCATGATGTTTGTTGCATCTGAATTTAGCAAGTCTTCCTCAGAGAACATTTGAGAGGTAATATTTGATGTTTGCCACAAATCTGAGATAAAAATTTAGCTCTAAATGTTCAATCCACCTCCAAATGAACAGACTTTCTTTTTGTAGCCAGATTAGCTAGTATAAAGTGTTCATCATGTACTATGATATTACAAAAGAGAAATTCAGTCTGTATATATAGGGATTGCTTAACCCAACATAACTTTTATAAGAAGAGAATGCATGGAAAAAAGCATAAGCTGGAGTAATTTTTAGCATAGTCTGAATCTCAAGAATTCTAAACAATGAATCACTTTGTGGCTCAATATAAAATATAGCTAATATTATGCTAAACTATAAAATCTAATTTTGAACATTGTTAGTTTTTGATTAAATCCTGAGAGTTAGCCTTCAATCTAACAGATACTAAATTTGATTGATTAAAGCAAAAGTACTTTTTTCAGTGTAAACTCTTCTAAAGTATACAGTTTGATTTTTTTGTTTATGTTAACAACTTCATATATGCCATGCTATTGTGACTAAAAGTTCAAACACCAAATTTTCTTTTCTTTGGTAGCCTCTTGCTTAAAGGCAGCTTCTCTAACAAAAAAAAAATGAAAGACAATAAGACCCATATGTAACCTTTGGTCTCTAAAAAGAGGAAGATGAGAATACCATTAACAGATAGGTAATAAACAATTACACATACTATTCTACTTCAACACTACAGAATATTAATTTTAAAAATAAACTAGACTCCTAATCATAGTATTTTTCATAATTTAATTTTTTAAGTGCAGGACATATTTTAAACATACATTAATCAATCATTTAGATTTAATCGTTTATTCAGTAGAGTTACAGAACATATTTACACTACATCTTACCTGAGAAAAATTATTAATACAGTGCATATTAAAAAGATTTACTGCTGATTTTCATGTCTTTTGTTTCTCAAATACCAAAAAAGAAGTAACTCACTTGTAATCACTAATTTCTTCTTCAGAAGTTAGAATATGTTTTCTCAGGGTCTTCAGCTCTCCGTCTGTGATTTTCTACTGTTCTGTTCTTGGCGAACTGTTTCTGCTGTTTGCTCACTTAGCTGCTCTTGAGTTGCTTTCAAGCTGGATTCCATTAGAAGAAGTTTTTCATCTTGACTGGCAAGTTCTTGGGCTGTAAGTTAAAAAAAAAAAAAAAAAAAAAGCAAGCTTTACATTTTAAGCTCAAGCCGAGTGACATTTTTGTTTTAAATGCAATGCAGTGCAACCCTCTGTAAGAGCTGGGCAAACACTGTTTTCAGCAGAAGCGCATCATGCTGTTCCCAAATCTTGAGAGGAAAATATAATATAAATACATTAATAGCTGACTTAACTCTCTTCCATTGCATTACAGTAAACTTAAATAAAGAAACTTGGATTAAATAGTCTGCAAACATTTAAACTGCTACCAGAGCTTACTGTATACATGCACATCCAGTATTTCTTTCCTTCTAAAGCAAACACCTATTGCCTTTGTATTTTGCAGCATAAGTCAACCTAGAATTCAAAATCACAGTTTCGAAAATAAAGCATCTTTTATACCATTTAACAATAGCAATGTGAACAATTTAAGCTTGAAGTCTTCAATTTCATTTTATTTTTTCAAGAATCACAGAGCACATGCATAGTAAAAATCCATTCTTTTCCAAGGTCATCCAATAGATGGCAATCTTTCCTTAGACCAAAAGGAGCCATAGCCGTGCACTGCCAGCTCTCAGAAAAATAAGTGATTTAAGACAAAGACATTTTTCCTTTGTTCTTTGTTGACCATTTTCCTAAAAGATATATGTACATAGGCTTTAATTTAAATATTTAGCCCTTAGTATAGGCACACATGAGTTTGTGTTAGTGTGCAGGTGTATGTGTTCCTGCACAGACACAAATCCACACACATGTATTTGTTTTTATACTCTTTCATAAATATATGGCTTTAGACGTATAGGCACATGTAGTTAACAGGTCCAGGATGTCGTGGAATAAAACTAAGCATTTAAACAAGTGCTTCACAACAAGCATTTTATAGCATACAGTTCCTTTATTATGCAATATTCAAATTATTTTGAAATTTGACACCAGAAAAATATAAGAAATTAGGAATTTTTTAGTGATAGCAGTTCAATAAGTATAATAACAGAGGCATTTATGTAATCATAAATTAAAATCTCTGTTTTTAATGTGCCCTAATATAATATTACATAGTGAAAATACACCAGACTTCAATGAAGTCAGGAAACAGTATTTTCCAGGTTTAGATTGATAGAATCCCTTAAAGAAAAACGTTTGTACTCTGTTAACATGATTCTGCATTTATTGTCTTTAATGTCTGACAACGTTCACCATATGCACAGGATCTAAATTCAGCTATCATATCTTCCTTTATGAATTCAGAATATTCAGAGGATCAATTTCCTTATATAAAAATATTGTTTTTGTTCTTTTCTAATTGACAGTAACATAACCCGTCTTTGCACAAAACATAACAACAATCACCATTTCCATGAGTAAAAGTAGAGTATATAAACTGTTTATATTCAAATTTGTGCCTTAGAAAGGTACACAGCTAATGTTAACAGCTAAATGTTTAACAAGCAGTAGGTATCACCCAGAGCTCATCCTTATGCTTGAATATCAAGCAAATCTGAATCTTTGTGAACTAATGAGTTAAACAGTTATTAGTGTCAACACGTGTTTAAAAAAATGTACAACTTAAAAAACAATGTATAACTGATTTTTCTTTCATATCTGAAAAATGAGCAGCACCGGTAAAGTCAAACCTAAGCTGTAATCATTCAATAAGAATTATAATATATAAAACATTATATTTGTCAGTGCATTTCAAACCCATTTTTGCAATACATTTTTTAATAACTTTAGTGTGGTATGGTCTCACTGCAACTAATGTGACTATTTATTTGAATGACCTTATTTATCTGTTGGTCCCTAGTATTTGATTGGGGTTTGAAATCAAAAGAAGGATAAATATTTCACATGTAATATAAACCTCTGCCATTAAAAGTTTTCCAGTTGTTGATCTGTTTAATTGTTTTCCAGAAGACAATCCTTTATATAAAAAATGAAGTTTATTTTAATTTTAGAACTTATTAAGTTCTTGTCAATTTTATGGGACAGGATTGTATGTATCATCCAGAAGCAGATCTTTAACAATGCTTTAGAAGTTCTTAGAAATAGTTTAGAGCTGTGATCTGTTGT
>NC_046221.1:129819927-129887427 GCF_009819885.2 Catharus ustulatus | reverse complement strand
CATTTCTTGAAATTAATCCCAGAGTACTTTGTTTCTGTCAAGCACAGTCAAAGCCTTAGAGAATAATAGTAAATGTTATTGCAGATCTAAATTTAAATGACTGTCTATGTATTTAACTTAAGCCTTTAATTATTCGTGCTGTACTGTTTTTGGTTCAAATGTTAAATATTCCTTATTGAGAATGTAAAATTGTTTCAGACAGCTTGAAAACAGTGATGCTAACATGACAACAATTATTTCCATTAACATATTTTTTCAGGTGTGCAAAACATAATAGACAGGGTATAATATCCTGCCACATTAATATGTTTCTTTCTGTTTATTTGGTAAATATTAAAAAGGTTCTAATTAAAAGGAAAAGATTGCTGGGAAGTTAATTCCCTTCTGTTGTTCTTTTTGTTTAACAAAAGATTAGATATTAAACAATCAACATCACTTCCTCATTAGTTGATTTCAAACCTGTCTGCAGATGTCTTTTACCTTGTACATCTCTTTTGTAAACCAAATAGAAAATTAAGGGTTTGTTAATTTTTATTGTTTTCAGTATACTAGTAAAAAACCCCAAAATATTAACAACAGAAGCAGAGTATCCTAAATACTGTCACTGCTAAGTGCAATTATATATTTGCAAAGTTCCCAAATAAGTAGAAATAATTTAGTAGAAATAATTTTTGCTGATTATACATTTTATTGATAGAGATATCATGCTATTAATAAAGCCCAAACCTTTCCATCTTATGAACATATTTTATGCAGGAAGCATCTGCAGAGAAAAGTGAAAAGAGTGAATAGAACTTCTGTGTACATTTCATCCCAAGAAAAAGTATGGCAAGATAGATTTCTGACATGGAAAATGTATATGAATGGGTTTTACAGTTAAAACTGGCAAATGCACTTATAAAAATATCTGCAAACATAATGGAAGAAGTTGTATTACTGTACTCATTTTGTTTTTATCAGTATGCATTTTGTCAGCATTGCTATAACATATCTTGAATTTAGAGACAAAACCCAGAGAAATATCTACTTACAAAATTAGTGATAAAGTATTTTTTCCACAGAATTCATAACAAATGTGTATGAGGTAGTGCATGCCCAGCTCCTTCACATTTGCAATGTGATTTCTGAAGAGATAGCTGTTTTGTTCATTCTCACAGCAATAGCATACCTGATCTTTTTGACAATAAAGTTCCTGGCATCTCTAAGGTCTCTTTCAAGCTGTGTTATCTGCTGTTCTAGCTGAGCAAGTTCCACTTTGTGTTTCTGCTAGGAAGCTATTACATCCAGATGCAGTGACTGTAAGGTCTTGTCTAGTTTTTCAATTTCAAGAACAGACCTATTTTTTTTCTTTTGGTCAAGTATGTTAGCAGCTTCAGCTTTTTGTTCCTGTATGATCTACTCACATTCTTCAACTCTGGAGGATTTTTCATTGTATTGATTTTTCAACATCACAAGCTCATGTTTTATATTAGAAATTATTGTGCATTATACCAGATGTCCTGATTCAGTTATCTATCATTTAACAAACATAAATTATAGCTCCATTTCCAGATTTCAAATGTTGAACATGTCTCTACTTTTGATTTGTATTTTATTTGCAGTGAACAGAATATTTGGAAAGATTTATTAAATTTATATGTAAAAGAAATTTCTCATTTGTAATCCTAAAAAGCAGAGTTATATCTTCATTATCTGCAAAGACACAATTAGATAATGGTACTATTATTCTGACTCCAAAAAGTCTATATAACAACTTGATTAATTTTATTTAATTCTTGTTGGGCTAATTAATTTCTGTGATTATGCAATGTATTTACTTATCTTTTTTAAAAAATTCAAGTGCATAAATTTTACATGAGATATCCACTGAATTAGTATCTGCCAAATCAGGCTGAAGTTGAAATGCAACATTATCTTTCCCAGAAATCTTTTAGAAGTACAGGATATATTCTGATATCTACAATACATATGATAAACTCTTAATTAAATATGGTTAAAAATCAAAATGCTGACTTCTGATTTTAAAAAAATGAAACAAAATAAATTGCCTTTTGAAGATATTCCTTGAGCTTTTTGCATTTTTAGGCATATTGGTTGTAGTATTCTTTGGGAATGCCTGTTTCTTAGGGGGTTTGTGATGATCCCTCTGTGAGAAATACAGATCTTCAGTCAGCTGATCACTCATTTTCAAATATCTGGTGTTATTGGGTGAGTTCAGTTATCAGGATGTCAGTGTTGTTCAATTTTACTGGTTTTGTAGTTAAAAACGTGTCCAGTCATACATAGCAAAAACATATATAAGCACAGATGCAGGTATTCAATTCTCGGTTTAGCTTTGTTCCTAATCAAACTCCAGTTACTATGAATGTAAATAAAACACTGAATGTACAAGTTGTGGGCTCCTTAGATAAGCAATAATAATTATTTTACTAAATCTTCAGTGACTAAATATTAAGAAGAATTGGTTTTATTATCCTGGATACTATTTTTCTCTAAAATGTGTAATTTGTTTCATTATTTAGTAAATATAATAGGGGAAATATTAACCAAATATGTAAATGCTATATCTTTGCTAAAACTTTTGCCATTTCACAGCATTGTAGTTAAGACTGAGTTCTTGCTATAAATGACAAAATTAAAAGAAACTCAACTAGCCATCAAATTAGATATCCCAGAGGCCTGATTTTTATGCAATTCAGAGAAGAAAACAAGTTTAAAGACAACCAGAAATTAAGACTATTTTGCTAAGTTCCACAATTGATTTTTTTTTTTTTTGGACAAAGGGTGGACATAATTTCTATGACTTCCCTGGATTTTGGATCTTTCAGCCTGGGACCTCAACACTACAGAGTTTCTTGAAATTCTGAATCACCTCAGTTGTTTTCTAGGTAACAGTTTAGCTATTTGTACAAAAACCTGTGTCGCAAACATCCCTCATCTTGTAATTTTAACATGGAGAGACAGACACAGATACAGAGGGAAGTTTCAAGTTATTTGGCCATTTCTTTGAGATGTCATTTCTTTGAGTTCTTTTGAAATCTAACTAACTGAATTCTCTTTGTTCAAAGAACACAGAGAGCTATGTGACAGAGAGTTTATAAAAATAAATTTTAAGGCTAATTCCCATTTACTGTTTATTCTTCAGAAGTGAAAACGTGTTAGGATCTAAGACAGCATGTGGTATTCATTTAGCCCTTAAGGTAGTTTGAACTTGCTTTCTGTAGCCTTAAAAAAAATCAAAACCTGTTCATGAGTATTCAAAAGATGCTCAGTTATTCCTAAAAAGTATAAAATATGATTCTTCATATTCAAGATCATAAACCAGTATTTTTAAGCTAAGAATGGCAATTGTATCTGTTTTATACAGAACAATGAATTTCATAAGGTATTTATTTTGTCCTATAGCTTTTCTTCTAGTTGATGTTTATTATTTAGAAACATATGTAGCATAGAACTAAACAATTTAGGTGCATCTTATTCAACAAGGAAAACGAAAATGTCTGATTTCTGACACTAATTTTTCTAGCTGTCTCTTTTCAACATCCTTGAAACACATTGCCTTCTGCTACATTAAGAGGGCCTCTAGTACTAATTTTCTGCTTCTTTAGTTGCTAGAGATCGTGCAAAAATAAACTCTTATATTTCTGCAAAGATTAATGTGACCTGATTTTTCTTGTGTCTCTCAATAAGTTAGTACTCAGTCTTGAAATATTTCCAATAACTCTTCTGAAACCATGAACATTTGCTGTACTATTCTTCAAAGTATCAGACAATCAATAAACAATATTGAAGTAACAGTATCTTCTGTCTTCATACAAAAGCTGGTAACTTCTCTGTATTAAAATTTTCCATAGTTATAGATTAAAAATCTTGCCAGTACTGTATCCCAACAAAATTAAATACTAAATTACATAAAATCCAGCATACTTTCTTTCTACTATAATTTTCTAAAATTCACAACTTTGCAAGGATATCTTTGAGATTTCAACAAAACTTTAAAAATTGGTCAACAAAAAAAAAAATCTAAAAATTTCCATTTAGTACTTCAGCATTTTTGTTTCATCTACACATTATATCAGCAATAATCTTGTCTTCTTCCAGACCACCCACAAAAAGAGGTCCTTCTGAAAATTCACTAATGTTCCATTAAATTATATTTGCAAGTTTATCATCTCTGATTTCTCAGGTCACTGTTACTGTACTTGATGCATCCTACTGTGACTGTGCATAGTCAAAATAAAGGGCTTTATTGATGGGCTGAAAAGAATTTTCTTGGTCTCTCTCACCTGAAGTCCTTTTTAATGTATGATGATGAATCCTCACCTCCCCACCAATCTGCCAAGAGATTTTTATGATACCCATATTTTTGTCTGCTTCGTAGTTTCCTCACACAGATGCTTCCCTCATACATACCCCAAGCATGGAATACATTCTCCCAGTGGATGGACGACTAGTTGTAACACAATTAATGCTGATGATCCATGAATGTATTTCTGATAGCTTTTCAGTGATGATCTGACAAGGTGTCAGATGCTTGACAAGATATCAAACACCCTTCCTGAACCAAATGCCCTTATCTAGATGGTATTTCAGCAAATTTGATTTTGACAGAAAACACAAAACAAAGTTTGGATTGTGTATGGAAGATGACCCAGCTGAAAAATCCTCCTACATTTCTTTTTTTTCCCACTTCTGATAGCTCCAAGTAATCTCCTTGACCTGGTTTATCCTGTAGTTGAAGAAACAGCAGTGTATGAAACACATGGAAGAAACCCAAGGGAAAAAATCTGCAAGAGAGATGAAGCAGCCTTGCCTAGCACATAACCACCACCTGGCCACTCAGAAAATCACAGCCCTATTCAGCTTCTTTTGAGACACAAACTAAATATGTTTTAACACTTACAGTTAGCTGTAGTAATGGACCTTATCTTCTTCCTCAATTAAAAAAGAAAATCATAGTTCTGGGTTTTTTCCCCCTTAAGTTAATCATATTTTCAGAATATTTTTTCATTCTGCAGATTTAACCTTATTTATCAGCTTTTTGTATCTCCTGTCTCTTATCACTAATTTCAATGCTTTTCATCTCTAACCAAGGTGCCTTCTAAAATAATAAATACGTCATTTTTCATTTTAGAGGTGTGAATTTGGTACACATGGTAAAGTTTGATGAAAAAATTCCCACTTGCTCTTTACTGTATTGGTCAGCCTCTATCCCTGGTGAATCCAATGACTAGATTGAAAACAGCAGGGAAGGAAGTAATTTTGGTTTCTAAAATGGCTACAACAAATACATAATAAATAATTATGTGTTAAATATGGTTTATGCTCTACACACAAACAAAACTAAAGAGGGTTTGCAGCATTTCAGTTTGAGATGTCAAAGGGAAAAAAAAGGAAAGAAAACATAAAAGAAAAAGCTAAATGCTTTTTTTCAGATAGCTTCTGCAGGCAAAGTCAAGACAACTATTATCTTGTTTGCTATTGTCTATTGTGTCAGTGCAGCTAAGCTTGCCATGTAAGATGCAAATGTGGTAAAGCCTTAGTTTTCCACACAATCTACCAGAATTAAAAAAAAAAAGAGAAAAAAAAAAAAAAGAAAAATTAAGATAGTATCTAATTAAAAAAACTCATATTAATTTTTAACTGATGTGTACTGAACTAGAACTTATTATTCATGCAAATTATCATTCAGTAGTTTATAAATTAATAAGATAGAACTACTAGGTATAAACTGTATCTGTTGAATCTTCAATTAGGTGTGGGTTTTTTTGGAAGAGATTTCACATTCTAATGGCTAATCTGAGGTTTTACCATGTGAATGGTTTATCTGAAACTGAGTAGCAACCTAGTACCTGTAGGAGCCTAAGGTTTTGGAATTATTACAACCAAATAATGGTAGCATTGGAAAATTGTGCTCCAGGTAATAATATTGGTTCTCATACAAAAGTTTTCAAATAAATTCTGAACTTTTATATTTTTTTCAGAATATTTAATGAGAAGCTTCCTTCAAACAGGATTTATCATAAATTTGGCACGGGGGGTTCTCTTAGGTATAAATCATCTTAAAACATCTTCATTAACATTCTGGATAATGGGGCAGAATGTACTCCCTGCAATTTTGCTGATAACACAAAACAGCAAAAAGTTTCTGCTACACTAGAGGGTCATGTTGCCATTCAGAAGCATCTTGACAGTCTGGAGAAATGAGATAACAAGGACTCCATGAAGTTCAACCACCAGAAGTACGAAGTCCTGCACCAAAAGAGAAATAACCTCATTTACCAATTTATACTAGAGCGTGAACATCTGGAAGTCAGTTTTGCAGAAAACACCCTGGGGTTCCTGGTGAGCACCAGTCAAACATGAGCCAGCAATGTGTCCTTGCTGAAAGAAAGGGGAATGTTGTCCTCAAATTAGGCAAAGGATTGCCAGTAGGTTGGCAATCAGTAAGGATTCCTTCCCTTTTAATCAGTGCTGGTGAGGCCACACCTGGAGTGCTCCACCCAGTTCTGGGATTCCCAGTAAAAAAGAGCCATGGACATATTGGAGTGAGTCTAACAAAGGGCCACAAATATGATTTAGGAACTGAAGCATCTCTCCTATGATCAGGGACTGTTCATTCCAATGAAGAGAAGGCTCAGGAGGTTCTTATCAATACCTGGGAGTGTAAAGAAGACTCTTCTCAGTCACGTTACGTGGCAGGACCAGAGGCAAGGGGCACAGAGTGAAACACAAGAGCTTCCCTCTGAGCACCAAGACACTTCTTTTACTCTAAGCACTGGCCCAGGTTGTCAAGGGATGTGCTGGAGTCAGCATCCTTGGAGATATTCAAAAGTTGTCTGGACACGGTCCTGGGCAGCTGGCTCTAGGCAACCTTACTTGAGCAGAGGGGTTGGACCAGATGAACTTGAGAGGTCTCTTCCAACATCAATCATTCTGCTTTTGCATCTATTCTTTCCATATATGAGTTATGTAGTGCTCTTACATGTTTGATGAAGTTTTCCATTCTTCATAGTGTCCTCAGAAGATTGCCCTGGATAGCAGTGAATTCCAATTTCTTACCCTATAGACCCATGAAATACTAGATTTGAAAGTAATAAACATTTTTTGACACACTTTCTTATTGCAGAGCTTAAACTTTTCTGTTCTAGGTCTCAGAAGGAAAACTTCCTCAGCTTTTGTCCTTGCTTCCCACAGAAAGCAAGTATGGCACAAGGAAGGCAGTTATCTTCAAACCAAGAACAATATCTAACTTATCAGGAAATGAGGATTTAATGTCATGACTCAGGTTAAATTCAATTTAGAAGAGCTCATTATTTAATCACATTAACTAGGAGAATCCAGCTGATGAAGACAGTACTCATACAGAGTCATATGCATGTAGCTTACTCACATCTTTCATGTGTATGCCTTTGCAGTGACTTCCCGTCCACTTTGCACAGAAAACTCATGCATGAATGTGTGGCAATCAAATCACGTTAAAGACACATCCTATAAAGTGCCTTTATGACCAAAATATGTAGCATTTTTTATTAATATGTTTTTCTAAAACTAAATATACTTTGGATGACTGAACATTCATGCCATTTTAGAAATTTAAAGGAAAAAATCCTGCATATCTCTGTGTTTCAGTGTACATAAGTTGGGAATAGAAGAGATTTGAAATTCTACCAATTAAATATCAAAAGATGTGATAGAGGTTTTATCAGCAAAACTATGAGGGAAGAAGGTATGTACAAAACAATAAATTCAGTGGTGTTTTCATAAGCTAGTTTGGAGGGGCAGGGGGAGATCTTATTGACAATTAAACAATTTACTTCCATGAGGAGGTAGGTGCTCTGTTAGAACAAGAGTTCATTTAGGACCTACTTCTCAGCAAAAATTTGATCCTTACTCTAGGATAGCTGTGTTGTTCTAATCACTGTGCCCAATTGCACTCCCATGTCAGTTAATTAAAAAACCCACCATGCTTCTGCCTCAGCACCCCATCAAATCAAAGCTCTCAAGGCAAGATCAATGAACTTGCAATATAAGCTGTATTGACAACATCTATGAGGATTTCAATTTAAGAATAAGAAGACATTCATCCTTTTTCAAGTGTGTCAGTGTAGGTTCCACTCACTCTAAGTGATTGCCCGGAAGCATTGTATACAAACTGCAGAACTGAGAAATATCATTAATGATGGTAAAGTACAGAAGTTAGCACTGTTTTCTGAGTGTCTGCTACACCTAGTGTAAATTCACAGAAGCAGATAAATGGAAGGTTGCTACAAGTAGCATTTCTGTGCACCAGCAGAGAGAGGCTCAGTACTCAGGGAAGCAAGTATCATTAAAAATATTGGGTTTGTATTCAAGAAGCAGGCACTTTTAGAAGTAGTTCCAAAGTTTCCTTTAATTGGAATGCCTGTAAAAAAAAAAAAAAAAACGAAAGAGGACGTTTTTAAAGGCCAATGAACATCTTGGCAAATCACATACAAGCACATGGACTGACAAAAAAGGTCGCATCTAAAGATGAAGGATTTGGAAGAGCATCAGTGTGACTAAAACAGCCATCTTATCAATGATGTTTACTCATGATCAACTGACCATCATCAGGTCAGATACTTGACATCATCAGCAAAAAGAAAACCAAATTAAACAAATAAAAGAGCCCAGGGAACAGAAAAGAGTTGTCCAAAATGTTTTTGAAGACACTGTGGGGAAAATACACAAAAGGTCTGTATGGCAGTGCTATAGTTTTAGACTAGCAGTTATTAGTGCTGCAGAGTTTATACAGAAGATCTCTGGTGGCAATTTTGTGCCATTTTGGGGGCATCCAGAAATCTATCTGTATCAAAACCATAAGTCACAATCTCAATTTATATACCCTACAAAATGTTGAACAGTAAGGTACAGATGATATTACAAAAGAATATGAGCAGAAGCATATTTACGAGAAAATGAAAAGAAGGACACAAAAAGGATTTTAACTCGTTGTGAGTAAGTTGTTAGAATGATGATACTTTAGAGAGCAAAAATATAACTTTGGTTTTTAAAGCTTATTTAGGTTGGTGTCATGTTTCATAAAGAGGTGGTTTTCCTTTCTCAAAAATTTAATCAGAATTTCATAGCAAACTTAAACTTATCTAACTTGAAATATTTTTGGTTAGCAGAACATGTAACAATATCACATGTTGTGAAAAACAACGGAAGGTGCACTGTGTCTAGGTTCAAGTCTCCAGCTGATTTGCTGTACAACAGATAATGAGCTGTGAAACTCTGAAGATCTGTCTCACTTTAATAAATATCTTTAGCTCTTCATGTTCAAAAGTATTAAAGTTTGTAAAAGATTTATTCACTTGATTTTTTTTGTAATATCAACGTTTTTTCAAACTTACAGCTTGAAAGCTCATAATTTTTAGGATCAAATAAATGCAAGAACACAGAAATATTCCCAAAAAACCACAGAATTTTTTATATTGATCTTGAGTATAAATTTAAATAATATGCATTTATATTGTATACTTATTACACATGTAATATACTTTATATATGCCTATTATGCATTTGACATCTCCTTTAGGGTTAACTTTTGAAAATAATTATATCCAAAACAATACATATAAAACATAAATACAAGTTCCTTATTTTATTTCATGTGATAATTTACAGCATGAAATAAAATTGTTCTACAAAAATGTACAAGTGCTAATTATTCCCAGTAACAAGAACTAATTCTATTTGGAATTTCAAGGACATGTTATTACAATTACACATCTGTAATATAAATAATGAAACAACTCCAATACTTTTAAGTGAACATTAAACTTCTGCTGCTTGTTCAATAATTCCAGTTTTCCAACTCACTGCAGACATTTTTTATACTTGTGTGTATGTGTATCTGTGTGTGCCTTCATTAACTTCTCTCTAGTTATTTTGGGGCTTTTGGGTTTTACATTTTGAGTATGAAGTTACTGCAAGTTAATAAATTGATTTTATATATCTTTATTCAGGAATCCTTATATCCATGGTTCTGAAGGATGGAACTGTAGTAGACTTCATCAACAATATCTCCTTTATTTGAGGATATTGCCATCCATGAAATTATGCTCTCCTGTGTACTTCGGATTTGGTACATATAGTTTCTTTCAAGCTTTCTTGCACACCTTTTTTTGCTGTGTATTAAGGTTTCTTTAATTTTTTTTAAGAATGAAAATATGAAGGAGTCTTAAAAAATAAAAAAATCAATGTCAACTGTTTGTGCTCTAAAAGCTCTTGCTGCAAGTTTGAATTTGCCATAGGTTTTCAGTCCTCTATATTTGGCTAGTAATTAGATAAGGACACCATTTTTTCAGATAAAACCTCTGCAACAAATGTACATCAGTAGCCATGCCAGCTATGCCTCAGTATATTTTCCAGCTTTATTGGCAGGACATCTGGTTTGAACAGTTGAATAAGCAACAGTAAGCACACCCTATCACACCCTAAGCTATTTCCCCACTTTTAAGACATAGCAGAAGGTGCCAAAATAATGTGTAAGGAGTAATAATGATGCCATCAGCCATTTCCAAGTAAGGACACTATAATCATTAAATTGTTATTATCTTCATTTTAATGTATAGCATAGCAGCATCAGTTTCAGGCCAACTTTTGCTTCAAATGTCATTATGCTGCATGTATATATACTTGAAATTGAAACACATTGGAAAATGCATAACAATTTAGAAGAAAGTTCCATCCAAAATGGAGAAAGCTTTCTTAGTCCTGAATCACTGAGCCCTTTCTATAATAATTTTTACATGAACCTATCATATCATAAAAACCTATAGAATCATAGAATGTTTGAGTTGTAAGGGACCTCAAAGATCATCCAGTTCCAAGCCACCTGCCATGGGAAGGGACATCTTCCATTAGACGAGGTTGCTCAAAATCCCATTCAAACGGGCCTTGAACACTTCCAGGGATGGGGCATCTACAATTTCCCTGGGAAACCTGTTCCAGCATCTCACCACCATCCCAGTAATGAATTTCTTCCTAATATCTAATCTTATAATTCTTATCTTCCTAAAAATCTAATCTAAACAGCCCTCTTTCAGTGTTTGCTTTTGGGTTTTTTTCAGCCTTTTTCATGTCAGTAAATGCTCTTGTAAAACATACCTCTCCAGCTGTCTTCTGGGTGAATGTATGTCAATACATAAAGACCAAATGAAGAATATAATACCAGTTATGTATGAACCTCTCCTGCTCCAGTTGCTAATTCATTTGCTCAGCTTGATTTAGTTGATCTTCCTGTTCATTGCATTTATCATGCTGCCTATGTATCTAACTAGATTTTTCCCCTTCTTGTCCAGTTTACTGACCTCAGCCTTTATAAATACTTAGATAATAAAAATGAAGATATTTAGTTGTTGAGGTTCACTGGAACAATGGGTCCATTCTTTCAAATTTTTCTTTATTGTTTAATATTTATTCACTGTGACTCAAGCATTTTTAAGATTAAAGCAATATCTGTAACCTGCAAAATGTGTCTATTTAAAAACATCTAAATTTTTCATCCATGTCTCTATGCTGGAAATTTTCTTACAAAAAGAAACATTGGTATTAGAATGTCTCTGTGGCTTCCATTTGCTTAAAAAACCAAAAGATTATTCCTAGAACACATTGAGATATTTTAGAAATTACAGTGAAATTAATTATTAAATGATTGTATTTTAATTGAAATGTATGCATTTTATTAAAAGATATGAAAGAAAGATAATAAATGAAAGGAAAAACTAAATAATATTCTATTAAATACCAAATGAATTAACATACTTCATTGATCAAATTCACCAAATGTGTTTACATCTTTTACTTGTTGCATCAACAGACAATCTGAGCATCAATCTGTTTTATGTTGAGCTTGATGGCCAAATTCTAAACGATATAAGCTAAAGTCAGGATTTCACATGAATAAATAAAGTATACAATGGTCAGGCAGGAAAGATGTGGAAAGGGAAAGCAACTACTCTAAAGCAAAGGACAGCTCAAACCACCTTTTTCTTTAATATTACTGTCAGATTAAAATTTCAAGTCTAATAGCACTGAATGGTTCAACTAACCTAGGAAACATGTCACAGTAAGAAGTAAATACAATGATGTTTAAGAGATGAGCAAGATGTCTGAATAAAATTTGAAAACACTGAAAATAAATTAAGAAAATTGTATTAAGTAAGACAAATTACCTCCTATTCTTGTATTTTGTAGCATATATTTAACTTCAGTCTTCCAGCGCTTGGAAGATAGATATTAAGCACAGCCTTCTGCAAAATTTACTGGCAGTGAAATACAAATATTGCCTTGTTTTGAAATGGCATTAGAGTTTCACTATATATTCACAGTAAGATCAACCATTGCAAGACAGTCAATACAGAGAGATACATGACATGGTTTGATTTCCTAATGAAAGTTATAGTGTCCCCATATCTAACCAGATAATGTTTCTAACTTCAGGGGCTTTTAGCAAACTAACTGGATTGAGACAGCCTTTTTTGCACAATTGTAGTGTTTCCATAGTGTCCCGGTTTAAAGGGACAGTATTACCAGGAAAAGGGAATTCAGGAACTCGCAGGCACAAAAAAGGTATAGGTTGGGAATAACAGTTCTTTACTGAAATATTTATAAGACAAACAAAAACAGCATCAGCTATACGAAAGAAAAAAAAACAGTGACAGAACAGAATGGAATTCAGTCCCAGTCCCTTTTTCAGTCACCGATGGCTCTCCGATGGAGCAGGGCGGGCGGCTTCTTAGTCGCGGCTGCTGCAGGGGCAGGGGAGGGGGCCAGGTGGCCTCACCGCCCCAGGTGGAAGAAAAGGGTGAGGAAGGAAGTCTGCTCACCGTGGGCGTCCCAGTTCCCAGTTGTTCAGAGGAAGCAGGAAGCTTTAGCAGTCCAAATCCAAGAAGCCTGATCCCAACAGGAGAAAAAGAACCTCTCTCCTCGAGTTCGGCCGGCGAGCTGTAGAGTTCTCCTACCCCCAGTGTCCTCTTACTTGCCGAAAACAAAAGCAGGACTCCACCTTTCCCTAATGGGCCATTATTGCTTCAGCTAGTCCTTTGTCTCCAGCTCTTAACGGCTAATAGGAGAGCCATCCCGGCTAGCTTAACATAATAATGGGAAAAATTTCTAAACCTCGCCAACCCACAACACATAGGTATTATATACTAACTCAAAAGAAAATGAGAAGGAAGGAATTGGTTTTCTCTTTGTCTGACAACCAAATTCAGACCAACTTCTGGGAAGCAGATTTCTACAGCTGACTGGGAAAAACCCACCAGCTGGGTGGTTTTTGCTTACCTTTATACATACTGGACAAGAATTTTCCTCTTAAAATTAATTAGCCTAGTGCCCAGTACATTAGTAGCAAAGGTGTTTCTTCTCTCTATTTCCTTAAAGAGAATTAGCCGGTAGTAAATAATTAATATTAAAAAGAAGCGACAGTGTTTGGAAGGAAGAATATTTTAATACTTAGCTGGCATAATTCTGTTCTGTAAAAATGGACATGATTGAAGCATGTCATCAACATTCATAACAGCCTTGGCATACCCTACTGAGAAATGAAGCACTGCCAGAGTCTGACATACTGGTATACAGAAATATAGAAACTAAGAAAATAAATACATTCCAAAGAAATGAAATGTTCATCTGAATAATGACAGCACTGTGTGCAAAGGCAGAAGATAATGCTTGAAAAGCACAAATTATTTCCCTGCAAAGGTAAATCCTCTTTTGCTTTCTTTCCATAGCTCCTCAAAGAATAAATTGGTAACACTGGGTCTTGACACTGTATGCTTGAATACTGGAAGCAGAAAAACAGACAAAACCATAGAAAAACAAATATTTGTTTTCTTTCTCTTTCAAAAGAGTACAAGGTTATGAAAAAAAGATGATAATAAGTTAACACAAATTTATAGAAAAGTACACAAAACTAAAAATGCTAATGCTTATGCAAAGCAAAATAAAATAACATACTTAGCACAAATTTAAATAAGACATTGATTATGAGGTTTTTAAACTCTATGGCTTTGAAAGAGCCTGCGCTGCCTGTTGGAAATTTTGTCTATATATGCCATGTTCATCAATACTGTAAAACCTGAAGGAGTACACTAGACACTACAAAAATGTAGCTTTTCCCAGGCATTTCCATGAAGCAGCAGAGACTACTTCATTGTTATATCTAGGATTTCTTCATATAGGTTCAACTTGGTGCTGCCTGCACTCGATAGCCTCACCCAGATCACTGATAAAGATGTTAAACACAGCCAGCCCCGAGACAGCCCTGGGGAGCACCACTCATGACCACAACCAACCAGTCGTCATTCCATTCACCACCACCCTCTGGGCCCAAACCCATCCAGTTTTGTACCCAGCAAACAGTGCACCCATCCAGACCATGAGCAGAAGTTTCTCCAGGAGAATGCTGTGGGGAATGGTGCCAAAAACTTTATTAAGACCCAGATATACAACATGCATGGTGTTTTCCTTCATCCACTGAGTGGGTCACCTGGCCATAGATGGAGATCCAGTTTGTCAAACAGGACCTGCCCATGTCAACCAAGCCTGATGACCTGGTTGTCCTGGATATACTGCATGGTGGTGCTCAAGACAATTCTCCTCCATAATTTTCCCGGGCAGCAAGGTGAAAATGACAGGTCTGTAGTTCTCCAAACCTTCCTTTCATCCTTTCACATAGAGTGGCATCACAGTTGCTAGTGTTCCTGTCCACTGGCACCTCCTTGGATAACCAGGTCTGTTCATAGATGATCAACAGAGCCTTCTGCCAGCTCCTTCAGCACGCTTGGCTGGGTCTCAAGGGAAAGCACTTCGCCAATATTCACTGGCAGATGATAAGACATACAAATTAACATTCTGTGAATATTTCTGAAATTTTAAAAATTACTTCAGTAACTTGTAACAAACATCTATAACAAATACATTTGCAAACCTATTTTTTGTGAGATTACTCTAATGAACTGTTTGCTTTAGAGTTACTCTGTGTTTATTCTCCTGCTATAAAATAAAAATATTTGCATTCTTACTTCAACACCCCCAAAGTCCAACTCTTAAAAGTCATGGCATTGTTGTACTTTAAAGATTTTGTTGGTTACTACTACCCAGCAAGATTTCTGAAAGAATTTTTGGTACTATTTCACTATAGTATCACCATAATGGTAGTCTTGGTAATACATGGGTTTTTTTATAAATTAAAAACTTCTTGGAAAAAAAGCCAACAAACAACAAAAAATAACACAACATAAATAAATTCCAGATTTCAATTATTGATATTCTAAGTTTAAAAGAATATTTATATGACACTTTTTAAGTAAAAATCTAGATAGATTTTAGCTAATATAATGCAAAAGTTTTCCCACTTCTACTACAGTATTGGAAAATCACAACAGTTTTCAACTCCCAAAGTTCTTATGTCAAAAAGACTGGACACAATATTTGAGATGCATGAGAGATTAATTTTCACTATTTAATCTGATGGAAGTCTGACTCCAAACATCACTTTATGGAAACAAATAAATTTTATACTTTTTTGACTCTCAATTAATACAATGTAAATAGCAGAATTTTAAAAACAAAGAAATCAGAAATTACAAGGTTATTTCTTTTCTAAGTCCTTACAATTAATTATTTTTGAGAAGAGACTCGTCTAGGTGTTTACCTAATTTTAATTGTTTTAAATTCTCCTTTTCATTCTTATTAAAATGTAGAGTTCATTTCCAACACTGAAATGTTCCCTCAGCAATGTCTGAGAGAAAACATCCTAAAGAGTAAAAAAATTTAGAAAATTACTTAGTGATGAAAATTTTATATCAGCCTGAATCAGTAAAATCCCTTTTTAATGTAAAAAAATGGCAAATTTGCTACAATCACATATGCAATTAAATTATGTGTTGTTTTTTGCTTTTGAACTTGACTTTAAATTGCTATTGAGTGATGAAACAGATGACGTTGCCAGTGCCCAGTTGGCCAGCTAATAGGTGGTAACTCAATAACTTCTGATTGTCTGTTGAGATCCAAAAATTCATTATGTTGCATTTGTATTACCCAGTGTGATTTAATTTAATTTCAAAAACCTACTTGCACATTCTTGTTTTAGTTCAGGTTTGTATGTACACTGGCTGAGCACTCTGTGTGTGTTTACAATATGACACTGGAAAAAAAAAATGGAAAAAATATTAATATTATTTAAATCAAATCAGATTCTAATTTCTTTATTGCTTTATTAAAGATTTAACCGCCAAGCAATAATCTATACATTAGGATATGTATCAGAAATACAATAGGTAAACCACAATACTACAAAATGTTATCACACCTGGTCAAATGTCTAAACACCTTTCCACATGCAAGCAAGGGGCATCCACAGGGATATCGTGTGGCCAGGTCCAGTCAGAGGTCCGAGTCACTGGGTCACTCCCTTTTTTCCCCACATCATGTCTCAGAACCTCTCTTCTCCTATACTTATTTCTTTTCAAGCTGACTCTTCTGTTTCATAAGTCTCTGAAGTCCCTTGGTTAGCATTTAATCCAGCTGATGGTCATCTTCCTCTTCGGAATTATCAATATGTGGTGAATAGTCTGACTGTCCCCCTCAACCATCCTCATACTCTTACTTGCCTGCCTTTTTCAGTAGCTGTTATCCCAGCATTTTGCCAAGATTGGGCCGTGCAGGCAAGCCCAGTAACATGATGTGTCCCCCAGATGGCAAATTTCTTGAACAGCCCACCTGAAACAGATCAGCTTTCAGCTAAACTTGAAAGAATTTGCTGTGATTGCTATTTACACATCGAGGCTGTAATGGTAACAGACAGCAGAACTGAAAATTAAGGACTGAAATGAAACTGCTTCTGGCACTTGGACAACAATCAGAATGGAAACTGTCAGAGTTGTACACAAAGAAACAAGGAGAAGAAAAGGAATTATTAGAAATGAGTGGTACAGTATCTACCAATAGCATCATTAGTGGTTTTTAAAAGAAATACTACTACTGCATAATGCTATTGTAATTAAGGGTATTTTGACCATCATCATAAGAGATAAAGACTATTTAATTTTTGAGCTGGAGAATGATGGTTACCTAAGAATTTGTGATTATTAAGCATTAACTTTCAATAGGGTCAAAGGAAAAAAAATCATAAAGAGTAATAAATATAATTAGTACTTCAAGGAGAGGCACCTCCATAACCTAACAGATAATTACAATATTTGAAAAACGGATGGGAAAACTGGGATGGAAAATCACAGGATTAAGCATATACACAGAGATTACTTAGAAGTCCACAATTAAAAAAACAGCAAAAATTGTGACGTACTCTCTTGGCTGTAATTGTAAGGTGAATTACACTGTTAAAAAATATAGTCCTAGATAGTCCTTGATGTTAGCCAACAGTGCCATTCCCAATACCAGAGGCCTCAGGCAAGGATTGACAGGATAAGGTGGAAAACAGGTAAAACATTTATACTTTAGATATTCCCTGGTAACTAGCTTGCTTGGCTCCCATAACTAGAAAATTCAGCAGCAAATGTTCATCTGACTCAAGAGCAGGACTAGTATGTAGATTTCTGTCCCTAGAAATATGTGAAAACTGACTGCAGGTAAGATGACTAGGAGAAATTTCTTGTGAGAGAGGAGTAAAATGATTCTCCCTTCTCAAGTGACAAAGAAAATGAAGACCTAGACCCCTCTCAGGGAGATCAGAGAAAGAGAGTGGCTCAGAAAGCACTGTAGGAGGTTGCTCCTTCACTGTAGGAGTCTTAGCTATGTTTTTTAACAAGAGTAAATATTTTTGGACATTATGTAAATTTATGCAATGCTGTCTAGGATGATGAGTAGACAGTCTGTATGAGAGTGAAGTGGTGAGAAAGATCAATGAAGTCCATAATAGATGCTGAGCCACTTGCAGGTCAGAAGTGGTAGGAGAGAAACTACAATACAGGCAGGAAAATGGAACAGAGCCTTAACTCCAAATCAACATCTATAAGCCTTTCCCCAGAACAACCTCCTGGAAGCAGAAAATATGAAATACAATACAGCTTGGAAGACTATAGGCTTTCAAAGCTTCTGGGAAAGAATTAGGAGACAAACTAAGCTATCCAAGTTTTAACAGTAGCAGGTAAAGAGAATGCACAAAAGAATATAGGAATAACAGGTCACTAGGAGGTTGGCCAGTAGAAGTGTAGAACTATTTAAGTTGGAAAAGGACCTTAGGATCATTGAGTCCAACCATTAACCTAACACTACCAAATCCACCAAGCTTGTTAGCTCAACATATCCAAAATGTTTTGCACACACAAAAAATGCACCAGGGAAATCTATGATTCACTGTTCATCCTACCTCACTGAACAATAATAATGGTCCGCAGTCTGGTTAGATACTTCATAGGACTCTGGCTATGTTGGACCTCACATTTCCTATGAAAGGAAGAAAATAATTTTGCATGCAGAGGATGTAGTACCCTAATGCTTTGCTCAAACAGGTCTAAAATAAAACAGAAGTTAAAGGCATTCCCTTACTCTTAGACAAAATATGTTATATTTATGTAACACGTACATAGAGTTGATTTTTAATGTATCCTATGTATGATGTAAATCAAACTGGAGCCTACTATTTAATTACATCTTTCTTATCTTTTGTCAAAGTGAAATGACAAACAGAGCTAAATATCTAATATCAATGAAATAATTTTGTGCCATTACCATGTTAAAAAAAACCCATTTACTACTGTAATTAATGACTTCAAATCAGGGTGATGATCAAATATGGTATAGAGCATTGTATTCTTCATTCATAAAAAGATGCTTGCATGTTGATGCATCTGCTCATATTGAGCAGACTAGAAAACTGCAATCCAAAAAGGCAGAAATGCTGATGTTCAGCTTGTATAGTGCAGCTGTGGCAAACAGAAAGTCCCTTTTGGTACACAGTTCTGAATAAGATAAGATCAGAAGATGGAAGCCATTGCTTCTCATAGATACCACTCTCTCACTCAAGATGATATAGCTTCCTGCTCTTCCAGCTTTTGCAATCACACATAAGACACTGACAGATAGATTAAAAAAATGCTGTTCAGGGTGAGACCATCAAGTCCAGTTTTCTGTCTCCAACAGTGATAATAGGAGAAGCTATACAGACTGGACACTTTCTACAGTTCATCTCCTTCACCCACACTTACAATTATTCTGCTAGAGGTGTAAGAGGTAGATCTATGCTGAGTGCTTTTAGTATTTATTTATGGACATATTGTCCATGTATTAGTGTTAATCCCTTTTTATAGATTGACTGATATTCTCTGCTTCTACACAGTCTCATGGCAGCAAATCCCATACATTCACTATTTCTTTTTAACTGTTTTAAACTGGACAGACGCTCTTTGCACTGAGCAACTTCTACTTGTGCTGCAAAATTTAATGAATAACAGCTCTGCATTCAGTTTATGCACTGTATACAGTTGTGTTAAACTCACTTATAAACCATCACTCCTAAGTCATCTCCTCTCCAAACTGAAGAACCAAGCTGTTTTAGTCTCTCTTCTCAAAGTACATTCTCCATTCCCCAAACCATTTTAGTTGCCCTTACATGTACTTTCTCTAATTCCACAATATCTTCTTACTGCAATCAGAGCTGTACATAGTACTGTCTAAGCTACAGCACTAAAAGGTTTTCTTTTATAAAGATTGTTTCAGCAAAAAAGACAAAATCAAAAAATTGTTAAAAATAAAAGCATTTTTGAGTACTTCCTTTTAAAAATGCTTTACTGTCATTTTTCTCTCCATCTTCAGAAATAATTCAAAAAGGCTTTACTCAGTTGTGATCATTCACACAGGAATTTCTGTGAGGCAGACCAAAGTGTCTTTGTACTCAAAATCCCTGACCTTGTTTAATTGCTTATTATAAAAAGATGGGATCATGTTAACATCTTTTACTTGCACCAACTATTTACCATACCCGAATTAACACATCCCATTCCAGAATGCTTGATGCAATGTTTAAAAGGTTTAAAAAAAATTAAAAATGGAGGAAGACATTTATTTCTCTTTCCTCAAACACCACTCCTGAAATGCTAAGATAAAGATTTAATACTCCTTTTGTTAATGAGCTTTCATTTCGATGTCCCAATAAAAATGCTGCCAGTTAATTTAGACACAATAATTATTCTGTTGGGGCCATTTCCATACTCCACATTATGTAATGCACCACTGAGACAAAGAAGAGAGACAGCAGTTCAGATCCATTACATTAAACTTGGGTTTCGTAACCCTGAGGGCTGTTAGGCCACTGGACTAAAGGATAAAAGAAGAAACTGCACCTACAGAAACTTATATATCTAACACTGAAAAATAAAAAATGTTTGGTGAATTCAATCTAAGTCCACTGTTAGCTGCAAGTCATATTTTTTGGCAAGTGAATTATGTCTTAATACCTCACTCAGTTCTAATGAGTTCCTTCTAGAAGGTTAAACTGCTATGAGAAATGTGGTGAAATGTCTATCTTTTGATAACTTCCAAGCCAAACCAAAAATTTTACAATTAACTAAGGTTTAGAAATGTTCCAACTATATGTAGAGGGAAAGGAATGCCAGAGCAATTGATTTCTTGGCTGCTTAGAGGAAGAAGGAGACAGACTGACGCAAAAGGAATGGAAAAAAATAAAAAGAAGGCTGGGATAGAGAGAACAAAAAGATCTTTTGCATACTGCCTTGTAAAACCTGAACTACAGCCTAGGATTTTTTACTATGCTCAACAATTTCCTAATTTGGGGGTTAAGCAGTTGTATACCCCTACACCATGGGGCCAAGTACCACTACACTGGTCAATCATATAATGTGTCAAAATTCACATATTTATAATATTCCAAAGCTTCACTTGTTGAAAAGTCTTAACTCTAAAGATTCCAGTCATGCTGAAGTTGTTCAGAGGAGTCAATAAGAATCTAGCATTCCTTGTTCATGTGTTTGCTGCTTTAATACTTGAGAATTGCATTGAAAAAAAAGTGTGAAAGAATATCATATTCAACAGTCTGAGTCTAAGAAATGCAGCAGCTAGATCTGGTTGTGCAATACTCCTCTTCCTCTATGTATATTTTTACTGTCTTTGAGTAAATGATTATCCTCCTCACACTTCTCATGCTCATTCCATGAGCAGTACAGAACCTTTGCACTGACTTCGTGTACTTGGACGTGTGCTTCCTTTCAGCATCTTATGAGAAATTAAATTGCAAACTAGAAAAGAATTCTGATCTGCATGTATTTCTCATTAGAGAAAAAAAAATTCTCACATTTCCGGGTGTTTTAAAGAAAAATTATAAACTTTTAGAAGATTGTATTCATGTATTTTTGGGTCAAAATATTAAAATTGTTCAGAGGCACACAGAGCTTCAGTCTATAAACAGGGTACAGGTCAGTGATACAAATGCACCCTGTGATGATGAAACATGAGGTCCTACTAATTATAACTCTCTTATTTTTCATGCCAGTAAATTTTATCAGCAGAAGAGCATGAGATCCAGTTTTGAATAAGCTTTTAGGCAAAACTGTAACAGAAAAATACTGCACAAACAATAGCACACAGAAATGTAAGCTATGTAAAGTAAAATGTTAAATTCTGAAAGCATTTAAAATAATCAATTCAAAATAAATAATTGTATTTATAATATTAGTATCACTAGAATGTTTAAAAATTACAATTTGCCCTTGTGATTTTTTCAATTTAAATGCAGTGAGACCTGAAAAAAATTATTTTTTAGAAAAAAGAGTGAACTTCAATATAAAAGTGGTAACTTTATTTTGACATTTTATCATTAGAATATTCTTTCACTGTCATCTGCCTGACCACTGTCCTACAGTGATTCAGTAAAGCTGAATGAATACAAATAGAAACACCTGCTAGAAAACATGAAGATTGATCATAGAGAAAGACTAAAGAAACCTAAGAAAATGAGGAAACAGTGAACAAAAATCTGAGAAGAAATATAAAATATGAAGGATTTTTCTTCCCTTCTAATGGGGAATATGCAGTATAAAATACCATTTGAATTAGTTTTTCATTGACTAATGGTAGTGGCTAGTAACAAGAAAATTGGGTCTTCCATTCAACCCTTTCAGATTTAGTATTTTCAAGAGTTGATAATAATATTACTTATTTAACATTTGATTTTGCAAGGTGCTAAGCACTATGATCATCAGTGCACTTGCATTCTTAGGTAATTTTAAGCAAGCAAGTAGCCCATATGAAAGCATCATCATGGCTTTCATAATCATATGATGAATCACATTATTGAATCCAGACAAGAATGTTCAGAATCTTGTACAATCAAGTTAAGGGCTTTACACGAAGTGAAAAGACAATGAAGACACCCTGAAGAGTTTATAACTATCAGTTTAAGGAATATTAATGTTTTTATTCCAAAAAATCCCCCTGAATGTCTATGAACACATTTTCTTCCATATATCATCATCTTCTGTTACTAATTCTTTGGATACTTTAGTGCTGTTATATATCTGACTTGCTCTATTTTTTATAGACCCATAAAGAAAGGCAGTTGGGTCTTGTGGGAGTGGGGGGAGAAAAGGGGGAGCAGAGGAAGAGAGGGGATGGTGGTGATAAAATGTAATTCCTCCGAACACCTGCTGAGTTTAATTGCACTACAGCTGCTGCTGATTGTAAGTGGGAAAGGGAGATATAAGGCAGAGGGGGAGGTGGTGGTGTTACTGACTGATTGGCTGTCGTTACATCCAGTTTTATTGTCTTTTTTTACCCTTTCAGTATTATTCTTACAAGTTAAAAGAGACTCTGAGTCTGAGGGATTAGGGACCTAAACCAAAGAGGAATCTTATGATCTGTGAGCAGAATGAGATGTGGTGTTTCCTGGATGAAGACATCTGAAGAGAGCATATGTGAACCTCAAGAGCAAGACTGATGATCCCAACAGACAAATTGCCACAGTATGCAGCATTCACTAGAATGAAAGGTTTATAGGTGAGATATTTAAAGAGGTCACCACGCCCAGAGTATGTGGGTCTGCAATGAAATAGAAGACAGTGCTTGAGATGAAGGAGCTGTGGTCATTCAAAAGGAATAGCAAACCATGCAGAGAAATTTTCAAGCAGGTTTGCATTCTGCAAGAACTTAAAGATAACAAAGTATGGTGGGTTTGTAACATCAAGCCATTGTGGAATAAATTCCTGTTCACAAAATTGAAAAAAATGGGTACTGAAAACTGGGCTGCTGTAATCTGATAATTGCTGGAGAAAAGCTGCTTTAATATAGAGAGGTATGGTGTACATAGTTGTAATTCAAATATTTTGGAATATGTCAAACATGACAGAGCATTACAACTGGGTAACTCTCAGAAAACAAAGCAAATTTTTATTATTCATATCCCCCCCATTTTGGGTTAGTTTATAAGCAGCTGCAAAGCTAAAAAACGCTAATAGTGATGTGAAATAACTTTTGGAAAAGTTTAGAGAATTATCATTCAGTGGTAATAAATGTGGAAGGAAGAATTTCCTTCAATTTGGAACATGAAATACAAGACTTTTAATTTTTAGAATTATAATAGGCAAAACATTAGTTAAATATAGCAGTTCAATTTTTTTAAAGAGAATTTATGTCTTTTTGACTATATAAATAACAAACTGGCTATTTTTAAAATCATTTTTAGGAACCGTTTACCTATATAAAAATTCTGTAGATGATTCCACTGCTTATTACATGGAATGAGCTTAATTATAAGTGCCTGAGAAATAGGGTCAGTAAGAAAATTCAGGCTGGGAGGATACAAATGTTTGTGGTATGTACTATAACAACCCGCATTGGTGTAAAATAGTACTAATTAATTAATGATCAAATTAAAAGGGAGGATGAAAAAGGTGGGATAGTGTTTGCCGAGATTAAAAAGCTACAAACAATACCTCCAGTCCTGGACAAAAAGGGACCTTGAGCTGGTTTTCCACCACTTGAAAAATTGATACGCAGAAAAGGGAGACCTTTACATTCTCGTACACAGCAAGAAAAGCTTGAGAGGTAGGATCAACTTAGCTGTCAACATTTTGCTCTCTAACATTCATTCTGCTTGGTACTTTAATATCTAGCAAACCCTCCTGACAGTGTCCGTATCTCTTCACTTGGCATCATATATCCAGCTTATTTTAAGCAGGCTAAGATCACATTGGCATTGCTGAAGTCTTTGCAGTCTGAGTGTTTCCTATTGGATGTGCCTTTCTAAAATTTTCAGAAATGAGTTAATTTTCCAAGTTTGAAGACATCTTTTCACCAATTACTTTAAATAGAATGTGATCTCAACTCTGGTTTCACATATATGTAGAGCCACAAAACATTGCTAATAAAAAAGCTATCACTTTTTATTGCAGAACACACCATTGTATTCATTGTTTTCATATTGGTGTCCTGACTTCAAGGTAGAAAGAGACACACAAAATGTAAAGCTTTCTTTTTGAATAATGTTAATTATAATTTTCAAATTGTTTATATGCTGAACTAACCAATTAAAACTATTGAACAACTTGTATAATTCCATCTCCATTAAGGTTGTCCTTGTACGTTTCATGTATGACTTATCTGCTCTGCTTTGATACCAAAACTAAATAATTAATTTTGAATTAATTTCTTAACCTACAGATTGACTATTGGGGAAATAGAGAAAGTATAAATAAATAATTGCTATTACAAATATCAAAATTCTGAAAGTTCTCAGCTGCTATAAGGAATTAAGAAAGAATGTTTTTAGTCAATCTGGAAGCAATGTGGACTCTGAAACAAAAGGTTCCATTTTTTTATATATCTCTTCAGATTGCAAGTTCCTTGTTGAGTCTCTTAACATGGATTATATTTCTCTTTGATCAGTCTAATTATAAGCCCTCATTATATCTTATGTTCAAAACTCATACTAGCATCACTACTTCACAATGCAAATGAAAACTTTTTTATTTTCAAAACGTATTAATTTTTTAATTTTTCATGCTTGCTCCTTACCAAAAGGAGCAAAAAACAAAACAAAAAAAAAAGCAAAACAAAACAAAAAAAACCCCCACCAAAACCACCACCAAAACAAACAAAAATCCCCAAACTTTGTAAGTCAAAAGGTTACTGAGGAGCACTATGAAGACCTGCTAAATTATTTTCCCATATTGGCAAAAAAATCTACTTTCACCTTACTCTCTTAATTGTTAAAACAAATTTTAAAAAAGAAAGAAAAAAAAAGGACTTATATTAATCATGTATAAACATTGAGGAATGGAGATTGCACAATTTTTCTGGACAAGATGCTTTACTGTTGGAATGTCATAGAACCAGAGTCACATAATCATAGAATAATTTCTGTTGGAAGGGACATTAAAGTCATCTAGTTCCAACCCACCCAGCTATAGGCAGAAACATCTTTCACGAGACCAGATTGATAAAACCTCCTTCCAACCTGACCTCAAACACTTCCAGAGGCTAGGGAATCTATGGCTTCCCTGGACAGCCTGTTCCAATGTCCCATGACTGTCATCATAAAGAATTTCTATTAGGTGGGTCCAAAGCTGTCTCTTCTCCAGGCTGAACAAGTCCAAGGCAATCTAGTCTCTGACTAGTTTGATGGCCTCCCACTGAGTTTCCCCCATTATCAGAATCTGTCTTGTAGTTGCGGGGTGAGGGTGGTGAGGTGGGAACAGTACAAACTGCACAATTCTAGACTACATCTGGCAAATACAGAGCAAAGGGGCATCATCCCTTCCCTCATCTACTGGCTGTGCTCCTGACAGTGCAGCCCAGGATGCTGTTGGTTATCTTCATGGCCAGGGCCCAATGCTGGCTCACATCCAGCTGACAGTGAAAAGCCAAAGATCTTCCTCAGCAGAGCCACTCCTCAAGCAGTCCATCCCCAGCCTGTATCAGTGCAGAAGTTCTTCTTTCCCAGATGCAGAACTTAAGTCTTTGTCTTTGCTGAATATCATAAAGATTGTCTTTGTCCTTTCTTTTGGCCTGTCCAAGTTCCTCTGAATGGCAACCCTTCCTGAGTGCCCCTTGTCCACCCAGTTTGGTGTCATCTGCACACAAGGTGAACAAGCACTCTATTGCTTCCTCTAGGTCATTGATAAAGAAGTTGAACAAACCAGACCTCAATACAGAACATCATAATTTTCCAGTTACTGATCCCCACTATCAGCCTATACATTCAATTTTTTATCTATTTACTAGCCACACATCTGGACTGCAGTGTCATAAGTTGAACATGAGAATATTCTAGGAGACAATGTTGCTAGCCTTCACAAATTCAGGGTAAATGACACCTAATTCTCTTCCGTTATCCACAAATCCAGACACTTTAATGTGGAAGACAATCAGATTGATCAGGCATGAATTATCTTCTATAAACCATGCCAACTTTCCCTAATATTGTTGTCTTCCTTTGTGTGCCCAAAAGTGTGTTACAAGAGGACTTGCTCCATGATTTCCCTAAGGAGTGACGTTAAATTAAAATAACCTGTGGTTGCCTGGATATTTTTATGCTCTTGTTTGCAGATTCATGGAACATATTCTTTCTTCTAATCTTCAAATACTTCCCCTAAATTTTATGACTTTCAAGATGACGGAGGATGATCTTCCAGGGATATCAACCAGTTCTCTGTGTGCTCATATGCAACCCATCAGTTCCCATGGACTTTTATGCGTTACATTCTCTCAAACTGTCACTAACTCACCCATTAATAGTTCTTGAATTCTTTCATTAATCAGAGAGACCTGGGAGACTGAGACAGGGGAAGTATTGAGTATATAAACCTTATGTGTCTGCTGCTGCTAAATCAACCACTTCATTTAGCATTGGACACACATATGCTCATTGTTCAATCTTTTATAGCATAGCATTGTTGCCTTAAATGTCTGTCACAAGGCTGAACTGTAGCTGCATTTTGGGTTTCCTGACACTATCTCATCTCTACGCTCCTTGGGCAATGTTTTTAGACTTCACCATTGTATTCTGTCCCTTTTTTCTTCCCCTGTATTCTGGTTTTAGAGTTTGGAGCTCTATCAGGAAAATCCTGCTTAGCTAAAGAGGTTTCCCGATACATCTACGCCTCTGATGCATCTACAGCTCTGAGTATCAGGACTCTTCTTACACCTGAGGATGATGCTTTCTGAAGCGCTCTTACTTTTCAGAAGTCTTCAGTAGGACTGTGTCTACCAAGTCTCTAGAAGGTGAAGATTTGCAATAGCAAACATCTAACTGTTGAGACCATAATTCCCACAGATTGCCAGCTCTGAGGCCTATAACTTTAAAATATGCATTACTTAATTCCAAAATTATAAATGTGTGTTTGTATTAAAATTTAACAATATGAATATTACTTTGAGCTATTCTTTTGGAAGCATCACATATAGGTATTTATGATGGTGATATCTAAATCTGAATCAGTCGCATAAATTCACTGCATGGCCAGTGAAGAAAAGTAAATTGCTCTGAAAGACAAATTGTTAGTCTAAAAGAGGCAGCCAAAATAATCCAGAAACATGTCCTGTGGTATCCCTCAATTGCCTCACCTTTCTCATTGTCTTTGAGTTAGAGAACTAACTCAGGGGTAGACATTCACTTGGTGAGATGAACCTTCATAAAAGTTATACAACTTTAAGAAAACAAAAGCGTGTGTTATAAGAAATCATAAATATGGTCTATACACATTTCCTCCCTTTCTTTGAAACTATTGAAAATTTAATTTCTAATTACTTCTATGTTTTACTGAATTTGCTTGTGATATACAACTGGAATTTCCTTCCTTAAGTCAATTTTTTTGGCAGAAGTTTCTATCTGAAATTTACCTAGGCATTAATTTGACCACAGATTATGTTATTACAGTAGTTTCACGAATACAAGCCGCACGGATTATAAGCCGCACCCCCGGTGCCTCGACAATGTTGCTGTCTTTGTCAATAGATAAGCCGCACCCCGAATATTAGCCGCACTTTCGTTCGTCGCGAGAATCCGTGCGCAGCTTTCACAAATTGGCCAATTAGTAAGAGGATCGCGGCATAGCGGGCTTTACTGGCTCGGGGCGGGGCCAGGCAGGCTCGGCCCGCTCATGGTTGCCGACGGGGCCGGGTGGCCCAGCTCAGCGCCACGGCTCGGCGGGGCTGGCCGGGTGGTGCTGCCGCCGCCGCCGGGCTCGCTGGCCCCCCTCTCCCGTCAGCACCGCCCCGCTGCCGCGTTCGCTCGCCCGGCTGGCAGGGCTGCCGCCGCCGGGCTCGCCGTCCGCCCCGCTGCCGCTTTCGCTCGCCCCGCTGCCGCGCCTCGCGAGCGCCGCGCCCGCCCCGCGGCGCTTTCGCGGCTCGCGGCTCGCGGCTCGCGGCTCGCGGCTCGCGGCTCGCGGTTCGCGGCTCGCGGTTCGCGGCTCGCGGCTCGCGGCTCGCGGCTCGCGGTTCGCGGCTCGCGGCTCGCGGCGGCGCGTTCGCGGCTCGCGGTTCGCGGCTCGCGGCGGCGCTTTCGCGGCTCGCGGTTCGCGGCTCGCGGTTCGCGGCTCGCGGCTCGCGGCTCGCGGTTCGCGGCTCGCGGCTCGCGGCTCGCGGTTCGCGGCTCGCGGCTCGCGGTTCGCGGCTCGCGGCTCGCGGTTCGCGGCTCGCGGCTCGCGGCGGCGCTTTCGCGGCTCGCGGCTCGCGGCTCGCGGCTCGCGGCTCGCGGCTCGCGGCGGCGCTTTCGCGAGCGCCGCTTTCGCTCGCCCCGCCGGCAGGGCTGCCGCCGCCGCCACCACGCTCGCCGGCCGCCCCCTCCCGTCTGCACCGCTGCCGCGTTTCCTCGCCCTGGCCGGCACTGCAGGCCCCCGCACCGCCGGGCTCCCCCACGCTGCTGGCCCCGATTATGCTGGGCTTCCCCCGCTGCCAGGCAGCCCCACCCGCCGGCCTTCCTGCTTCTGCCATGCTCCCCTGCACTGCTAGCCCCAGTTCTCCCGGGCTCCCCCGCCCTGCTGGCTCAGGCTCTGCCGCCCGCCCCCGACACTGCTGGCCCCGCCTCTGCCAGGCTTTCCCACCTCTGCCGGGGCCGGCCGGGCTCCAGCTTGGCTTGGGGCTGCCGCGGGCTCTCACTTCCGTGTTGGCAGCTTTTAGAATTTTGTTAATAGATTAGCCGCCCCGGAATATTAGCCGCACTTCCGGGTTTCCACCAAAATCTTGGTCAAATTGGTGCGGCTTGTATTCGTGAAATTACTGTAACTTTATTGGTTTTGATAATCTATTTTTTAAATGTTACTGACATAGAGGAAACAAAAATAATTAATTTGTAACAAACCTCCTTAAAAGTATCCATAAACATCTTTAGAAAAGGATGAAAATTTATTTTTACTTCTTGAATTTTTTTTAATATAGGAAAGACACCAGTGCAAATTGGTGACACTTGGTTTGTTTGGGGATTTGAATTATTTTTAGCAAGGAGAATTTTCCAAGCATAGCAGAACCGGAAATAGAGTCTAATGAAATTTTGAGCTGCAGTGTAGGCTAATGATACTTGAAAGTGACATGGTTATATCTCAACAGGATAGCACTGGCTTAGCCTAAATGTCAGGAACTTGACAGGCAGGTATCATAAAGATACATGTCAGTCACCTCCAATGCAAGAATAAGTGATGAGCATTGTCAAGAATGTCCTTCATTTTTCCTTGGCAATTAAAGCAAACAGGGGCCCCAATGTCTGCTCTGCTGTTCCATTCACTTTCTCCTATCTAAGAAATGTAAAAGGAAAATGTTAAAGTTCCAGAGTGCTTAAAACGTTGTTATTTTTTCAACACTGTTCTACTTATACGCAAAGCTTAGTAACCCTGTAATACTGACTTTGGCAACAAAGTGGTGAGTTCTGGTTCATAACCTAATTCTCACCATCATTTCTACCCAGAGAAGCTGAGATACATAAACTATGGAGGAAACTCAGCAGTAAAATCCTTACCAGAGAGGAGAGCAAGGTGAAAAACATCCTAGCTTCATGTGAAAACTAAGGAAACAAGACTGGGAAAAAGAAATAACCAGAAGAAATAAAGGCTAGGAAGAGGCACAGAAATGAGAACTGCCACAAACAGAGAGGTGAGAATTCCAGCCAGTTGCCTGAATCAACCACCAGCTTGTTTCAAGCATTATTCGCCCAGTGAGAGCCCGTATGCCTGGAGCTGTGTGAAATCAGAGGCACATTGCCAGGACAGCAAGGAACTGCCTTCATGCAGACTCCTACCTCAGTTAAATGTTCCCTCCTCCTGTTGTCTTACAAGGGAATAGGTAGCTATGACAGTGGATTACTGCCAAAGTCAAGGTGTATGCATCACCCTGGCAAACTGTGATTCATTATAGCCAGGAGCAGGATGCACAGTAGATGAGCAGCATTATTTCTAGCCAGAGCTACTCACTGGCTGGTAATGAGAACAACGCCTTAGGGGAACTCAGCTGATTTTCTTTTTCCAGTTTCTGCACCAGCCTGATTCCTTCCTACGCTGCCAACTACGGGCAAAGAAGAGATGATTCTTGCTCCCATGACTTCATGCTTGATTTAACCCACAAACCAATGTGCCCCAAGGCTCTCCAAGTTTGGCTTACCAACTGTTCTTGCAATTACACATAACGTGTTCCAATGTTTCTGTTTTCTCAAAGCAGGAAAAAGAAACCTCCACAGAGCCCATCAACTTAAGCAAGCCTATCACACAGATAAACAGGATCTCACTGAAAAAAAGCAAAGAAGGCATCTAGCCCTAGACACAAGTCTTAGAATATAAACAGATCCTTGCCTGCCAATTTATCCTTACAGGAAAGTTTTTCCAGCATAGACCCTTGCCAACAAATATAAAAATGGAGGTGCTTTAAAACAGGCAACCAAAGCCTGTATGCATCAATAGTGTTCTAGCAGCTTGAAAGGTTTTAACTGCTGGGACAGTCTCTCCAATTCTATTATCCACATTTTAGACGCATTTTACATGTTCCTTTTCAAATACCCAATGGAAAACAAAGGACAATTAAAGATGGGTAAATCTTTTATCCACCTAACCATCAGCCAATTTCAGCTTATCCTGTAGATATTTTGGACTTGCTCAAGTAATAAGTTTAAGAGTTTTTTGGTTTATGACTCAAAGCAATGTTATCATAGGTCATGATAGCAAAAGATCAATAGCAACAAATCACATTTGTAATGACATCATGTCAGTTGGCCTTTGATCATCAATGAAAATATTTAACGGGTATTAAAATTTCTTGGAACACTTTTGGCCAGAGAGCCCACTTTAAACCTGATGCTCCATTACAATTCACTAGGTGTGGAATTCAATGATAAGTGCACTCTGTGGCCTATGAAGCAGAAAGAACAGGAAAAAAAGATGTGGCATACCTCATTCAACAGGATATACCATATTTACAAAACCATGAATAAATACAGAGGTTTTACAGTGTTATGACAAACAACGTCCCTTTCCTTAATTTTGGTGCTCAGCATTTCTTTTTGGATATGTCGTGCCAAAGTACTTGGAGAAAACTAATAGCTCCTATGGTTACATTCATTCAAAAGAAATCTGCTGGTAGTAACACGCTTTGCAAGTCTGAAACTAAATCTGGATAAGTTTATATGAAACTTACCTTCCTCATACTGTATTTCCTACAGCACTGCTGGACACTTCACACCTAGTATATAACTTTATATAATTCTGTTTTCTAGATTTTGAATCAAACATTCTTGACCTTGAAATACTTCTTGCTTGCTGAATGAATACTTTTGTCATCACTAAGCATTTCACCAGCAGCCTATTGATAAACAATTGACAGCTACTCATGACCACTTAACAAGATTGGTTAATGAGAATGCCTTGCTATTGCTTCTGCAGATTTACAATCGCACACTGATTTGATTTAGCTGCACTGATAAAAGAAATGTCTATTTCTTAGAGATAAGCCTTCCAACTGAGTAAAAGAAACCCTACAACTCCACAAGAGCAAAAATGTAGTATTAACTTGAATTGTAGTAAGACGACAGGAAGAAATTGTATAAGGTTTCTTATTAAATAAATAAATAGTTTAAATCCTTCAAAGATAAGAAGATATGACTTAGAAATAAATTAATTCCTCTATAAAGTAGGAAAGCTTGTTGTTCCTGACACTCTCAAAATAGGTGACCATAAATAAATGAAAACTATTATGTTGTGAAATTATACCCAAGGTAAATAAATGTGGAAGGCAGGTAGTGGGGAACCTAAAATTAAAATCCAAATCTCTTCAGTAACCAAATGGAGGGAAGTGGTAGAAGAGAGGATTTTTTCCACAATGAAATGACCTCATATATGGCTTGAAGTCAGCAACTTCATGCAGGGGTTGCAATTATCTCAACAGGTCCCAATAACTGTGTTTGAGATTTGGTTGAATTTTCATAACACAATATCGTCACAACTTTGAAAATAAATTAGGAGATTTCCATGATATTGCCTTGCCTTTGTATTCAAGAGTAATGTATATTTCCCTTGCTCTCACTCTGTCTGCTGTCTTTTACCCTGGAAACATGCTCTAATCCTTGCAATCTTTTAAAATAAATGGATATGCTAAGATCTTATCAGTCTTCTAAATACGCAATAAAAATTCTGGGACTTAGTTTAAAAGAAACTTAAGTGGAGTTTTCAAGCTGAAGTCCTTCTCCTGGTGAAACTTATTAGAATTTCTTTCACTTCTTTTAGGGGTCATTGTTTTACCTTTATTTCCATAATAAATATCCTCATGTCAGCAATGGTTCTTCATAAGAGAGGTATGACCAGTGCACCCTCTTTCCTTGTTTAATTGTTAGAAGAGTATTGGTCTAAGCATGATTGCCTAAGGGACATCTTCATTCATATAACAGTACCATATACGAATAAATTCATAATCAATTTACAGTATTATTGAATTTTTTTACCTAGTATATATAGTTTTCTCTGATTATATATCATCTTTCTAATGTTGCCTATTAGACTGTTTTCAAACAAAATACTGCTTCTATGCCCTACTTCATTACTTCTGTGCACCGTTCACTTTATAGCGATTAGGATTATTAGGAGCTCTACCTGCTCCCCATCACTGCTTTTCTGTAGTAGAAATGACAGAAGCTTACAGACCTCTATCCTAAGTGACTCTGTCTTCTTCCAAGCCTGGTGCCCTGTGTTTTAAAAAAAAAAAACAAAAAAACAAAACAAAACAAAAAAAACACCAAAAAACAGCAACAACCAAAAAAATTAATCTTAATTGGATTATGCATGCTATTTTCTTACAAGTTTAGACCACTTACATTGAAGTTGTGGTCACTAAGAAATAATTAAGTACTCCATGTCCCATAACAAAAAACCAAACATATTCATCCATGAAAGTACATAGATGAAAGTATACATACATACATACAGCATAATAGTGTAGTTCACAAACTATCTTTAGAAACAAGATTTTAAATTGCCAATACCAAATCCTTTCACAAACTACTTCCTGCTTCAAGGTCTCTTGCCAGGGTAATGAGATGCTCCATCATGAAGTTATATATAATTCTGTCAAAATAATCTTAGAAAGTATATAATTTTGAATCATTGTTAGAAGCAGAGACATGAGCAACTGCAAATGTGTTCTTCTAAACTGGGAATGTAATATAGAATTAAATGCAAATGACTACGTTAATGCAACATTATGATTGAGATATGACACAAACAAATGTCGTTAAATTCCAAGTATGGTTCCCACAGCAACTGTAATTCTGCTGCTTTGCACTTTCTGTACATATTATATTGTATTTCTGTGCCATATACTGTGCAGTATTAACTTCACTGTATTTTCGTATATTTGCACTGTGACTGAGTAATGGTTGTTCTGGGAACACAAACTGAGTTTCTATTTTCTTAATGTAAAGTCTCCACAATAATGTTGCCATTTTTTTCTAGGTTTAATTTCTTTTGTTTTTGCTGGTTTGTTTATTTGGGTTTTTTAAAAGAAGATAGTGTATTATTTCAATGTATATGGCCTGGCTAGAAGTCATTGCTTTTGCAGGTAAGTATGTTTTTGAGCTATACTCCGAAACATGAATATGCTTAAATAAATTTGATTTCACTGAATATTAGTCAGCTTGACATTTTATTTATTTTTTAACTTTTGGCCTTTTTCTTCCCAATATCACAGCTGAAGCTTTAGTTTCAAACCAAGAAGACGAGGGAGGGGAGAACCTCAGTACAGTCTGCAACTTCTTCATGAGGGAAAGCTGATTCAGCAAGTGCTTTGAAACTGAATGTATCTCATAAAAATTAAGGGAGGGATGTTTTCTGAAATTTTTGAAGAGCTGTTTTTAACATTTTTGCCATATATATATGCATTATATCTCAAAGTAATTAAGCAGTCTTAGGAAATGTTTCCAAACATCTGCTGATGTGGACTATAATTCTGTTTGATTTAATTTTGGTGAAATTCCTGAAAGGCAAGCTCATGTTAATGGTGTTTTATGCACAGAAGAGCACATACTGGACAATATTTGCCCTGGAGTGCTTCCCTAAAATGTCCTGAAATGCTGCTTCCTATTTTTCCATTTCAGAGTTTACCTATGAACAAAGTGAGAGAGAGAGAGAAAAAAATTGTTCTCAAACTGTGCTAACTTGTGATTTATACCAGTCTGAGTATATAAACTACCTCAGTGTAAAGTGCAAGTAACAAAAAAGCAAGTAAATAAGATGCAGGTAAAATAAATCACAAGATTTTGAACATGGTAACATAACATAGTTTTGAATACGAATTACTGAGATATTATGAATGTCACTTTGGTTTAACAATTTGAGATTCTGATAATTGTTTTAATAATTCTGTTCTGGATAGCTTTTCAATTCCAATAAAATTACCTATGCTTTATTTCAAATTGTTGCCCATGGCAGACCTTGAATAAAATTTCTAAAGGAAATGAATGAGATATTATGTATTATTTAAATAAATAATTAAGTTCAGTTGAAACCAAAGCTATCTTTCAGCACTAAAAGTAGTAATAGATTCTTCTAAACTGATGGAATTGCGTTGTATGTTCTAACATCTTTGATTAAATGTAACAAGTGGGCTAAGATATCATAAAACACCCACTGCATTCTTCCTGTGTAAGTTTATATTTCTGTTGCAAAATACAGCTCAGTCTATTGTTATAATGCTCAGTTATAATGCTCTATTTCAAAGGGTTTTTTTTTTATTTCTTTAATGAAGATATGCCATTATTATGTAATGTTTTCACGTATTTCTTTTGGTTTTTTTCCTTTATTTTCTCTGTATTTCTATACTAAAGTAAAACTGAAGTTAGCAAAAAGATTACCTGCTCATAATGCAGAGTATTGGACAGGTCCAGCAACAGTTCTTGTCTAGAATTTCAAGTTCCTTTGTTTTGTGTAATGGGAGGAATAAATTCATGTGGAAAAACAAATAGTATTTGGGACTTTCCAAAATATAGGTGAAATAGTAGCTTGAAACCATTATTTTTACTCAGTGCAAAAATAATAACAGTGAAATTCTTACTTCACACAGGTACCAATGGAATCAAAGCTTACATCACCAAAGAACAAGTTCTGTTTACACACAGAAACTCCTGTGGATTAAAGCTGAATCCTGTAAGTCACAAAGAAATATGCATATGGTGGTACGTGTTCTAAGAACACAATTTTTGTACACACAGAGAGATCAAGATGAAAACTGACTTTGAGATTTAATCCCTGCAAAATAAAATGAAACAAAAATATGATGTTACATTTGGATTTGCGTCAATATCAAATCAAAACAGCAGCTATTCAGAGCCATACATCTGTAAGCACTATGGCATTTTAAAACATTTTTTTAAAGAAGGAAGAGAATACATATTTTAAAATTATAAAAATTAGTGGAATAAAATATGAAAAGTTAAAATAAATGTTGAAATGATACAGCATTCTAAAATCGTTTACTTCATGTAAATGAGAGATTGGTGTCAATGAACATTTAAAAATGAATGAGCTGTTCAGGAGATGCAAACACAAATGCACCTTGTGCACTATAAAAGGTTTCAATTTTGCTATTTTCTAAACACAGAAAAATGTATCCCCCCCCATTCAGAATATTGAATGTCTTATGAAAAGTGAAAGGTCATTTGTAACTGTCCAAAGGATTGATGGAGTTGAGATACCTCCTTGACCTTCACCCTGCACTCATAAAGAACAGTCTCAGATGACAGAGCATCAGGCAAGATTTCAGAAAATGTCTTTTCTTATTTTATATTGCATAGCAGGCTTGTTACCTGATATTTTTCATAATTGTATGTCAAGGTTTAATTACTTCATGTCTTCCCTCATTAAAAGCAAACTGTCATCTAATACCATTCAGCTATGTTTGTGATTTGCACTAATTCAAGCATTTCTGTCTGCTTTTTGCCATTGTTTTCCATCTCAGTTTCTATAATAATTGCTTTGGAGGCCTACACAAACAATGTCAAGGTCAAGCTTTACAAATACAAAAATTCTTTTCCAATTACTTATTGTCAGTTAAGGATGCACATTTTAAAAACTGGTTCAGAGGAGTTTCTTTTCTTCATATTCTAATCTTCACATAATGCAAGTTGGAATGAAAGATTAAGATGTTTAAACAACAAACTTCAAAAAGACTTGTTGAAACATGAAGTATATCAGATTTTAATAATTCTACCGCATTTTAAATCATGCAGTGTATTAGGGAAATCATATATAAAATATACTATTAACCATGTGAAGGATAAAATAAAATGTACTCAATGTTAAATCCTTTTGTTATATTTTTTCATCCTACCAACAGCGAAAGTCAAGGACATATAGCTTAATGGTCCACTTATCAAGAAACAAGAAGGCAAAGAATTCATTTATCAAGCTTCAGTATAAAGTGTCACTCTCCCTACTTCCCTGCAGAAAGCTTGAGAGTGCTGGGCAGCAAAAGAGTGATATGAGAAGAAAGACGCAAAAGAAAAAAAAACGTGTATTCCCTGAAGATGATGGGGATACATTAGGATAAAATAGGTAATGGTAGAGAAAAAAAATCAAAAAAAAACCCAACAAAAGAAATCCTGAGAGTGACTATTGTTCCTTTGCTAATTATTTTCTCATTCATAGAGGTATTAACATGAATACAGCACTTTGTCTAACAGACAAAAAGTTAACATTGTTTTGGAGAACCCAAGCTGACTTCACAGAGGTTTAAATTTTATTTGGTATGTTACTTCTTCTTGGAACGTAATGAAAACTACCTCACTGTTTCCTGGCTGCAGAAGTACTTTGGATCCACCAGATAGGAAACTAAACTCATGCTAATCAATTGTTGTTTATCAGTTTTTCAAATGCTAAATCCTTCCGTTTTGTCCATGCTAAATTTTTTTTTTTGACACAGTTATAAAAAGATATGTCATGTTCAGACACCTCTTTTAAGAAAATCTCCCAACTCATTACAATGTAGATTTAACTTTCTTGGACATGGACTACAACATCACATGGTCTAATGAAAAGCCTTTTTAGCATTCATGTCTTTTCCATTATTTTGTTCATTTTGTTGTATTTTAAACAAATTAGTAACCAATTTTTAGATCAATCTTCTACATTCCAAGAAACAGATTTAATTCCTTCTTTTCACTCAAGAAAGTCAAACCAACTTCTCCAATCTCTCATCCTCGGCTATGAACCAATAAACTCTTGTGGAGGAGAGAATTGGAAAGATTATCTGATTTGTGAGACAGTAATTCTAAATAGTTACTTGATTCCAGCAGAACTTACTCAAATCTTTGTTATATCTCTCAAAATGTTTAAAAAAATAGAATCTCTTCAAGCAAATTTTGGTTTATTTCAGGAAGACACAGGACTATGAACTGTTCAGGATAGCCTCTTTGCTTAACTTTTCCATTATAGCTCAGCTTCTGGGTCACTAAAAATGAACAGGTACAAGAAGTAGCTGGAGTATTTCAGTCAGTGAAAGAAAAACCATCTAGGATCCCCACATTAATGAAGAGGCAGAAATCGCTATTATGACTGGGGAGAGGGAGAGAAGGGGGGGGGAAGAAAAATCTAAACAGCAATAATTTCTACAAGAGCATACAATATGCTCACACTAGCAGGAAAAGCAGCATGTATTAATATATGTACGGTCTAGGAAAATTATTTGGATCCATAACGTCCAGGAGTCTAAACAAGAGCATCTGGTATTGCTGTACATTTTTCCCAACCCCTGTGTTTCTGGTTGAAAATGTCTGCAGGTTTTCTTCTTCATCTTTTTTTTTTTTTACAGACATATTTTGCACCGCCAGGATTTTAACTGGCTTTTTAGTCAAGTCCAAAAGGATTGCTATATGGAATCCCAAATTTGTAAACATTTGAAAAATAAAAATTTTGTTTACTATGTATTTTTTGATCAGATGAATGGAACCAGATAAAGGTGACTTTTTTTTTTCTCAGTCATGTATGGAAATTATGACTTTTTATTATCTGTGGACAAATGCTTTGACTTAAAGAACAGATGATTTTTTTTATTATCTTTTGTCATTGGCTATGAAATCTCAGTTAATAAGTTTCACAGATTGCAATAACACCCTTGAGAACCTGTATGCTATCTGTCAAACATGTAATTTTAAGGTCTAATAATATGCAATATGTTTACATAGGTTATTGAAGTGCAGTTCTTTCCCAGCATAGATATTTATTAAAAATCTAGAAGTGTAGCATCTCAAAGCTAGTAGAATTTAATCTTTTTCTAAAATACAAATATAAATGATAGAAGATAAATTTATTCAACATATGCAGCAAAATATGCTTCTGTTATGCAAGGAAAATTGTTTGTGGAGACTGCCACTACTGCAGGATTTTAAGGACATACAACATAATTAGAACAGATCTAAAGCTTGTTAAAGTCAAGAAAGGCCTTTGAGAGTTTTCTGCAGTGTCCATTGGAAAAATATTTATCTAGATAACATGTGGATGAGTGTATATGCAGAGGACTTGTAAAAATAATTTCGTAATAATTTATTTTGGCTTTTATGATCAGCTCAAGTGTTTTGCATTTTTAATTTTTTTAGATAGATCATGGATATCTTGAGCTGAGAAGATGTACCTTTACAGCAGAACTGAACATCACTGAATACTTGAATTCCATAGAACAGAATAACACATTAGCGTGAGATAATGGCTTTCCTATTTTATGCTACAATACTGGGAAATATAAAATTAAATTGATGTTTATGCACTATTATGCCTCAATACACTACAAATATAAACATCACAGTAACATGATAAACAATTAGCAGTTTTTAACTTTATCTGCCATTTCCTGACGTGATGGACAGAGCTGCACTCACTCTGGCACTATGGTCCCGTGCCCAGACTGAGATCCACCCAGGGAACAGGAGGCCTTAGATGTGGCTTGAGCTATGGCTCCATGGTCTTTTGGCTGTCAGATTGTGTTTGAAGGAGGCAAGGAGGAGGGGGAGGTCTTTTGCATAGGATAGAAAAGATTTATTACTTTGGGGAATCCGTGGGGCAAAAGACAAAAATGACGAAGGCGAAAACAAAATATGGGGGAGGTTCAAGGGGAAGGTACAAATTCTTAGCATATTGGAGAAATTCTGGGGAGACATAAAGGGTAGGGTTCACAAAGGCATTATCCAATGAGAGAGGTAAAAGGGAAAACTGGGTCACATGGACTAATGAGACTTCGAGTTCTTTGGGATTTCCAAAGAGGAATTCCAAGCAGGGGACTGGCACAAAGTAGAATTGACAAGGAATTCAAGATTGATTGACAAGGTGGATGGGAGGGTATAATTTTGGACTAAACTATTAGCTTGGGCAATAACAGAACATACCATTAACAAGAAACACACTGAGACCGTTTCCCATACTTAAAAAAAAATAAAAATTAAAAAATATTTATTTTTAATACCTTCAATGCTAACTGAACTAGCCCTATTAACTGTTACAGAAGTAATTTTCTTTTGACTGTATTTGTCCTTCTAGTATTCATGAAAAGAGTTGGCTTGGGTTTCCCAGAAGTGTGGTTAAGCATGAATTTCATTATCAAAAGGCTGGGGCAGTATGGGAGAAGCGTGAGAATGTGAATCATTCCTGTGAAACAAAGAAAAGGGTACAGGAGTAGGAAAGAGAGCTCTGGTGACTCCATTAGTGGTTCTGTCAAGCAGAAGAAAGAGATGGAGGCAGAAATCCCCTGCTTCTGCATCCACTGTTCATCGGATGCTGTCCTCATTCCTGTACAGCCCTGTTAACCCTTCCCTGCATCTACCACTTACCTGAACTTACAAACTGTTGACCTAGGTAAACTCAATGTCATTTTGCTATGCGCTTTCATTTTTCTAAGCATAAGGGCAATGCTTTTTCCAGCCTTACAGAAATTTGAAAATTATTATATAAAATACTATATGATTGCTCATTTAAAAAATATGTAAGTGTAATACCTTTTTATCACTGATAAATGTAAGGATAACAAGAAAATGTCCAAAATGTTTGATTAATCACAATCCTTTTGGCTAGTAGAGGCAAATCAAGTAATATACCAAACCAATCCATTTTCAAGAGAAGAGTTTCTTCACAATACTACCCTTAATCTTGGTTTATCCTTAGACAAAAGTACATGTGAGCTTGTGAACTACACCTGTTGGCATTTTATCTTCTAATGCAGTTAATAAGCCTTATTTTACTAGTTAAGAGTACATCTTTTTTTTTTTTACATTGCAGTATCCTGCAAATTTTACTGTTGTTAAATTAAATTTTCAAAGTTTACTGAAAATCCCCTGAAGTTTTTTGGATGTCTTATAAGGATTCTTGATGTAACACATCCTTATTATCTCATTTGCAGACTTTTCATAGTTAACATAGTAGCCTTAAAATTAATTGTTGCTCCAAACCACTAACAGTGATGGTAGAATTTTTAGTTTCTTTTCTTTAATGTTGGCCATTACACATTTATTTCCCTAATATATCATAAGATGAAAAGTAACAGTAAGCAGCACTCGTCAATTCTGTACAGCGGTGTTGGAAAACAATCACCATGAAACTGCATTAATCCTGAGCTGGAAGACTCATCTCTAGGTACAGGAGGGTAGCCCATTTTCTTTGATCATTTATCTCTTTGTAATGATCAGCAAGGATGCCAATTAAAGACATTGTTTATCACTGTTGCTTAACTTGTGATGTTTACACCTTCCTAGTAGAAGCCAGACAGAAAAAAAATTTTCTTCTCTTACAATTGCTCATTTGTGTCTACACGAAGATCAAAAAATTTGGATATGCACTCAGTTCATCTTGCTCAGAACATTTTCTGCAGTATCAGCCTGTTCTGAATCCTTCATAAATGCTGCAAAAGCATTTAAAGACAACTGTGTAATATTTCCATTAAATCTCAATGGAATATTAAATTATTAGCTCATCCCATGAATTCTAACATTATATATTTCATTCATCTACAGTGCAACAAGGTAAGAAGAAGGAAAATGTGTAGATCCAAGAACATTTTGCAATAGTTGCTATCATACACGCCTTTGTATGCAAGTAGTATCTTCCCAGATCAATGTAAATCTGCATCCTCAGTTTCAACCCCTATTTTTAGGTAGACCACCACTACAAGAAAATTTTCCAAAAGCAGTTCAGAAAAACAAGTTGAAATTATCTAATAAGATAAAGTACATTACAATATACTGCCTCATTATGGACAGAGTGTAGATCAAACTGCAGAATGCCATAAATGAACTTTAATTGAATAAAAATTCATGGTGGATTATTTTTCCTATGGAAATTTAGGAAGATTTTTTAAAACTAAAATAAAAACGAGAATATAATGTGGATTTGTTACTATCAAATATTTATGCATTTAATATCATTAAAAAGTCCATAGTGTTTGCATATTTACACAATTACAGGTATTTAATCAAATAGGATAAAAAGTTACCAACTACTTATTTTCTAAGCACACCATAGAAGACTAACAGCATTCTATTTGATGCATTTTTTAGAGTTTAGTCCATGTTTTCCTGGTTTTGTAAAGATCTAAATTTTAAATGGGCTTATATATTTATATTCAATTTAAACACAAACTGCATACTTGAAACATTTTTGGGAAGATGTAAAGACATTCTTTTTCTCTATTAGAGTTTGCACCAGATTGCACTCGCATGTGGGTATTGGATAAAGCAAATTCCACAAATTCTGCTCAAGAAAGTTCCACTTGGACTTTAACTGTGTTTAACAGAATAAAGTTCTACTAAGCGACCTTCAAGAAACTTTATGCTCAGGTTACTTTTTTCTGATTGTTTATAAATTTTCTTTGTATATTTATATTAATTATATTCAATATAGTTTAATTTAATTATTGGTATTATATTAAGATTATAGTAATTTTACTTGTAATACATTCAATTCATATATTTAATGCCCATGAAGCTTTGAAAAAGACAACACATTTCAAATTATGAGTTAAAATCAAATGAGACAAACTCCTCTTTGACGGTTACTACATCCTGCAACAATTTCTCTGATATTAGAGGCTCTTGCAAGGCTTCCTATTGCTCCTTACATATTACCTACAGACCTGTCTCCTCTAATAGCAGGATTACTCAACTCCAAAATTTCAAGCTCTAGAGGTATTGGACTAAAAAAGGACTAAAAAGATGAACACCTAAGTTTTTCAAAGCCGTTTGAACCCAAGTTTGTGAAAAAAAAGTACAGAAATAAAAACAAAATCCTTGCTGGGAAATAAATCGTTGGCTAGGAAAAGAGCCCAATGTCTTGAAAAAGCCAAGAAAACAAAGAATATGGGAGGTATTAGAAGAATTGTTTCATTTCCCATAGATCTGTGCCCTCTGGCAGATAAACTTTGGTGCCAAACACACTATGGTCTTGCCCCATTTTTTTTCTATTTAAGTGCCTATTTGCAAGAAAACTGCAAGAATGCAGCATCAAGACCTTATTTTTGATTATTCCATCAAATTCCTATTAAACCAGTTAGCATAGTGATATCAAATCATTAATATTTAACTAAAGAAACGCTTTATGCTACATGAAAAGACATATACTATCTATATAGTACCATACATACATTTTTTTCTCTGACAAATATTCCTTAATGCCTAATTGTGTATCCATTCATGATAGAATTTAAACTCCAAGGGCTTACCACACAATTCTGGCCTTCAGTTTAAAAATATTTAATTTTTTTCTTATTTCTAAAGTTGTTTAGTAGTATGAAGAAGTTAGCATACTCATTCAAAAACCAAATGAAAGTAAAATTCAAATCTATGTACATAACTAACTGCTATATATAAACCAGTCTGTATGGCAAATATTTTTCCTTGAATGAATAGCTTTTGTAACCTGTCTTTTTCTTAATCAGGTACATGACTCTCTGTAAACTTTCTTTGCTTTTTAAGGCAAACATAAGTAATAATTTCTGTAAAGGTCTTGAGTCCCTCCAACATCTGGTTTTGGTTTACTATAAAAACTGTGTCTCTGATCTCATGTGTTGAACTACTGTATGTTTGCCACTGTCTATTTCCTGTGAAAAAATACACTGAACAATAATAGCTTTTGTTCCTAACCTTCCAATCACTAGAGCAGCTGAACAAATAATTTTTGTGCTTTCATTTTAAGTAATTTATTCCATGTATATGTTTGCATAGGGTCATTTGGGTTATTGGATGTTTCATCATTTAAAAATCAAATATTAGAAACTTAAATTACTGAAAACTATGTCTAATATATTCCTTATGTTTTTACCAATTCTATTGACAAAATTTCCTTCCAAGGTATCTTCAAGTCTATATATAGTTTTGTGTGAGTGGAGGGAACTAAAAAAATACTTATTAAAAAGTTATAAAGAACCATAAGCATTGCAAATAATCCTATTCAATAATAAATCACAGGTGTCAACATTTAGCTCTGCTCAGATATTGATAATCTTGTATGTTATCTAAATTATGATTAGCATATCATAAGATCAAATTGCAAAATTCAAATACTGAATTCTTCCTTAAATCATAGACAATATATATTTATATCTGCATGCACACACACTTGACAAGTTCCTTTCCTCCTCATTCCTTCAGACTTCAGGAGGAGACTTGGCCCTTGTAACTGCTCAAGCCTGCAAATGTCATCGGCTTCCTCATTATTTTCTGCCCCTCCTCTGCACAAGCCTTTCATTTGCCTTGTGCAGATCCCTTCCTTCCTCGTCTTTTAAACAGAAATCTTTACAGTCATGATGCATTCTGTGCCTATGAACTATTTCATGACTCCTCTTTCTTCCAAGGTTCCACATTTTTATTGAGTCTTATGGAGCAATTTTACAAGTAATTCATTTGCTGTATATTATTAAATATCGCAACACTGTCTGGTTCTGCTATGTCTTTGTCCTTTTCTTATTAAAACTTTTATTTAATCTAGTACAAAATTGGAGTTGTACCCAAATTGTTAGGTTAAGTTCCCAGGTTAATTAGTAACTTAAATTCTAAGTTTTTTATCATTTTCAATGTCAGTTCTGGATAGCTCCATCCCACCTTAAATCTAAATAATTTTTTAAACTATAAAATTCATACTTCTATATTTAAGTCTTATGTACATCATAATTTATATAGTCCTATGTTAAAATTCCTATTTATTTATATTTTGTTTGCTTTTAATGCATAAGATTTGCATTCTTTTTGTTTACTTGTTTTTCTATAGTTCACATTCTACACTTTATTATCATTAAGAAAAAAATAAAACAAATATTTTATATTTATATCTTGCACATAGTAATTCATGTTTTATTTGGAAGATAAACATCATATTCCTATTTGTTTATTTATTACCTGATTGCGATTTTTCATGTCTTTAAATTGGGCTATTGGCATACAGTCTAATAGCTATTCAGAATTTTACACCTTTCTAGCTCACATTTAAAATGAAAAATGTAGGAAAAGTATTCTTTAAGATTAGCTAGAAGGGGCTGAATTTTTACTCAATTTCATGACTATAGTTTCTATTTTTGCTATTACTGTGGTACAGTAATACAGACTCCTTACTGTGTTTTAAATTAACATAAAGGAGTTGAATGTAATCTTGAAGATCTCTTCCAACCTAGTCATTCTGTGACTCTGTATCTGAAGATTCCAGTATCTGGGGATGCTATCTTCTTAAAAATGTTATTGAATCACAGAAACCTTTATTTTAATGTTAATTAAAATCCTAAACAAATTTCTAATTAAAGGTGGGAGGAGCAAGAAAAATAATCCATGTACAGTAATTTCACAACTATAAGGCGCACCGGACTATAAGGCGCACCCCCAGGAGTCGGTAAAATTTGCAACTTTGTAGATCAGATAAGGCGCACCGGACTATAGGGCGCACTTTTTTTTTTTGCAGCGAGGCTCCGCCCCCAGCTCCCCCCGCGTGTTTGCTGGACGAGGCCCCGCCTCCATCCGGCTGCCGCGGCACCGTGGCCCCGCCTCCACCCAGCAGCCCCGACCCCGCCTCCAGCCAGGAGCCCCAGCTTCGCAGGCCCACAGGCACCCAGCGGCCGCAGCCCCGCAGGCACCCAGCGGCCCCAGTCCCACGGGCACCCAGAAGCCCCGGTCCCACAGGCACCTGGAAGCCCCTGTCCCGCAGCCCCGTGGGCACCCAGCAGCCCCGGTCCCGCAGGCACCTGGAAGCCCCTGTTCCGCAGCCCCGCGGGCACCCAGCAGCCCCAGTCGGGCAGGTACCCAGTAGCCCCAGTCCTGCAGGCACTCAGCAGCCCCGGTCCCGCGGCCCCGCAGGCACCTGGAAGCCCCGCTCCCACGGGCACCCAGCAGCCCCGGTCCCATGGCCCCGCGGGCACCCAGCAGCCGCGACCCCGCCTCCAGCCAGGAGCCCCGGCCTCGCAGCCCCACGGGCACCCAGCAGCCCCGGTCCCATGGCCCCGCAGGCACCTGGAAGCTCCGGTCTCGCAGCCCCGCGGGCACTCAGCAGCCTCGGTCCCGCAGGCACCCAGCAGCCCCAGTGTGTGGCCCCGCGGGCACCCAGCAGCCCCGGTCCCATGGCGCCGAGTGCACCCAGCAGCCCCGGTCCTCCAGGCACCTGGAAGCCGCGGCCCCGTGGGCACCCAGTAGCCCCGGTCCCGCAGGCGCCCAGCAACCCCAGTCCTGCAGGCACCCAGCAGCCCCCGTCCCATGGCCCCGCGGGCACCCAGCAGCCCCGGCCCCGCAGGCACCTGGAAGCCCCGGCCCTGCGGCCCTGCGGGCACCCAGCAGCCCCGGTCGGGCAGGCACCCAGTAGCCTCAGTCCTGCAGGCACCCAGCAGCCCCGGTCCCGCGGCCCCGCAGGCACCCGGAAGCCCCAGTCCCGAAGGCACCCAGCAGCCCCAGCCTCGCCTCCACCCAGCGGCCCCGGTCCCGCGGCCCCGCCTCCAGCCAACAGCCCCGGCCCCGCAGGCAGCCAGCAGTCCTGGCCCCGTGGGCACCGGGCAGTCCCGGCCCTTCGGCCCCGCCTCCGCCCGGCAGCTGCAGCCCCGTGTCCCCGCCTCCACCCAGCAGCCGTGGCCCTGCCGGCTCGCCCTGCGGCTCGCAGCTCTCACTTCCGGGTTTGCAAATTTCCGAACTTTGCACATCAGATAAGGCGCACCGGACTATAAGGCGCACTTCCGGGTTCAGGGGAAAATTTTAGTCAAAAGGGTGCGCCTTATAGTCGTGAAATTACTGTACTTTAAAGATGGAGTTTGCTTAATTTCTAAGATGTATTTTAAGACATGTCTGCAGCATCAAGGAGTCATGTAATGACTTAAGATACGACTTTCAAGGTAATTTCCTAAAGTAATGAAAATGTAAACCAATAATTGAAAAATACCCACCACTTCTCTTTTTTGCCTTGATTGGAAAACTTTGAATGTTGAAGATATTTCTTTTACAAACTGTAGACAAATTTCAGCCAGTTTTATCTGAAATACTCACTCTTGCCTGGCAAGTTGCATGCTAACTTCATGAAGGACAATTTGAAAACACATTCAGTACTCAGTTGACATAGCAGAGATCAAAGTATGATATCAGCAATTAAAAATAGCACTTTTTTTTTCTCAAAGTCACTACTTTATTTGTAGAAGTCTTCATGTTTTTAGCATCTCACACAATTCAGAATGTACTCACAACTCAACCTTTAAGCATTTTAGAGTTGTCTTCTCTGAAAATTGTCATTTAATAATTCAACCTTTAAACATAAACATTTAATTTTTTCACTGATATTGGAAAACCAAAAGCATATACTGATATTACTTCAGTCAAGACCTTGAAATCTATGCAAGCAGCATGCATAGCCTTTAGAGTAGAATACAAACTACACAAAATTCAAATTTTAAATATATAACACAATTCACCCAAATTTACTTAAAATGTAGTAATTTTTAATACATAGTATATAGATTATGTATTCTGTATAAGCCACCATAATATATGTTTTCCTGAGATGACATAATGGTGGTGGGCTTATCTTGAGAAACAGCTGAACTCCCACCCAGCTGCTTGCTCACTCTCCCTCTCAAAACAGGGGAGAAAATAGAAAAAGGAAAAAAATATATATTTTGAAGAAAAAGACAGAGATAACTTACCAACTACTGTCTCAGACAAAATAGACTCAATTTAGGTAAAATTATTTATAGATAATCACCATATATTTCCATAATGAAAAACAGGGGAAACATGAGAACAGCACCTTTCTGCCTCCAGGTTCAATTTCTTCCTTCATTGCTAACTCCGAGGTGTCCCCAGCAAGCAATATAATACAAATGGCAGTTAGAGGGTTACCTAATGGCTTCTCCCTACTGATCACTCCTCCTCACACTTTTGCCTCATCCTGGTGTGGTTCCTCTCCACAGACCGTAGTCCTGCAGGACAAAATTTCTGCAGTGTGGACTGCCCACGGGCCAAAGTTCCTTCAGGAAATATCCATCTGCTTCTGCTTCAGGTCCTGCATAAGTTGCAGTGGATAACTTCTCTAGCATGTGAAACATCTCCAATTCCTCTCCCTTCCCTCCCTTCCCTCCCTCCCTTCCCTCCCTTCCCTCCCTCCCTTCCCTCCCTTCCCTCCCTCCCTTCCCTCCCTCCCTTCCCTCCCCTCCCTTCCCTCCCTCCCTCCCCTCCCTTCCCTCCCTCCCTCCCCTCCCTTCCCTCCCTCCCTCCCCTTCCTTCCTTCCTTCCTTCCTTCCTTCCTTCCTTCCTTCCTTCCTTCCTTCCTTCCTTCCTTCCTTCCTTCCTTCCTTCCTTCTCTTCCTCATTCCTCTTCTCACTCTTCCGCCTCACTGACCTTGGCATTCCCTCTACAATTTCTCACTTCCCCAGTCCCTCCACCTCACCTCTCCAACAGCGCAATGATTTTTCCCTTTCTCAAATATCTTTTAGCAGAAGCTCTACCAGCTTGGCTGACAGTCTTAGTGATGTGCAGCAGTGGGTCTGTAGGGACAGGCTGGAACCAGCCTATCCAACGCTGGACAATCCCTGTGGCCTCTCTGCTGGCAACACTTTTGCACACACAACCAAAATACATGAAAAGGAAAAAAGAATTTTAGCGCTTTCCTCCCTCTTTCTGACAATACTAAAAAATGTTTTAGTATACCAGGATGAAAAAAACCAGTGCCACATAGGTAATATTTTAATTTACAAAAAAAAAAAAAAAAAAAAAAAAAAGAAGAGTGAGAGGCCTGTCTGGATAAGCTATAAAAGACCTACACTTTCTACGTTACTATGGTTGGAAGAAAAAATTACGTAACTAATTTAGCATGCCAAGAAAATTCTTTCTGTTCTACATGTTACAACTATGTTAGATGACAATTGTTGAATTTAAATTTTAGTAATCATCAGGACTAGGAAGCTTTTACTTGCAGAAATTTTTGAGATTAATTAATCTCAATTATCAATAACTCTTATCACAAATCTATCTCAAAATTCTGAGGAAGCTTCCAGAAGATTAGGGGGGAAAAAAGGAAAAGAGTTTTCCAATATTTTAAAAGCAAATGTTATAAGTAGGCTAAGTCTGTGTTAGTTAGCCTCATACCGATCCAAAGCAAAAACATATATAAACCAGTAGAACCAGTAAAATAAAAAAAAAGCATTGCTAATGACAACCCATAAAGAAAAATTGAAAAACAGCTCATGTCATACATTTTATAACTTGTTAAAGGTAAGCTTTTTATGATTATATAATAATAAATCTATTGATTAAATATTCTAATAGCTATATAAATAATTATTAACATAAAAGGGAAATTGATTTTTTTTTTAAATAAGGAAGCAACAGACTTCACCACAATTTTTTAAGAGATTCTGTGGATATCTCTTCTTTTCTCAGTACTAATCAGTACAATATAAGTAGCTAAAAATAATTGTTCATATCTCAGAAATGGCTTTAAAATAGTGGAGCTGTATGATTAGCATGGCTGATTTAGTAGTGTGGGTGCGTTTGAAAAAGAGGTACATTTTTGTAACAGCCAAAATTACATCCAGGCAGACAGAAGATTGGAAGTGATCTCAAGTACATACGAGATACTGGAGAAGTTGCTTTCACTTTCTAATTTGATAGTCAGTTTTGTTCTGAAATGTAGGACAATTGCACATGATGAACAACTCTACTAGAAAAGTCAAAAGTGTTGAAGTAATGTATCAAGTAGCTCAAAACATAAATATTAAAATAATTTAGAACAAAAAAAAACATTTTGGTAAATAGCAATTGAATTTCAAAGCTGAATGATTTAACACCTTTGCAGTCATACAAAGTAAGCCACATGCCCATCTTCTGATGCACATGTCTATAAGAGAGGACCTTCAGCAGAATAGCTTGATTTGTATTTTCAAAGCTGAACTACAGGATTACTAAACATATTGCTCAATTATCCTTGAGAACTTTTTGACTGAAATAATGGGAGGGAAGCAGGTGGAAGTAGACGACTTACAGAAATCTTTTTATAGATGTTTTAAAATAGAGTGTATTACAGTGATGTGTGCTTGCAGCCCAGGAAGCCAACCATATCCTCCTGGGCTGCATCAACAGAAGCATGGCTAGCAGGTCGAGGGAGGGGATTCTCGCTCTCATGAGACCAAATGGGATACAGTGTCCAGTTCTGGGCCCCCTGAAATAAGATGGACTTGGACCTTTTGGAACACGCGTACAGAAGGGCCACAAAAATGATCAGAGAGTTGGGGCCTCTCCTAAGGAGACAAACTGAGAGAGCTGGGACTATCCAGCCTGGAGAAGAGAAGGCTCTGGGAAAAGCTTTCAGCAGCCTTCCAGAAGGAGCCTTCAAGACAGCTGGAGAGGAACTTTTTGCCAGGCATGTAGTGAATGATATGATAAGGAGGAATGGCCATAAGCTGAAAGAAGGTAGCTTTAGGTTACATATGAGGAAGAAATTATTCCCTTTGAGGGTGGAAAGGCACTGGAACAGGTTGCCCAGAGAAGTTGTGGATGCCCTATCCCTGGAAGTGTTCAAGGTCAGGCTGGAAGGGTCTCTGATCAACCTGGTCTAGTGGAAGGTGTCCCTGACCATGGCAGGAGAGCTGGAACTAGATGATCCTTAAGGTCCTTTCCAACCCAAACAATTCTGTGATTTTGTGTTCTATAAATCAAATGCTCCTTCCAAATATATATCTAAATACTTATAAAAATATTTTTAAATTTTTAGTGTATACATATCCATAATCATATATGTTTACGCGTGTTTCGATTTATATTGTGTTGACAATTACATGCAAAAATTAAATACATTAACAATTTTTGGTTTTTCTGTAAATGATTGCATACTCTAGAATGAAGTCAGTTCTTTCATTTTGTTTTGGCCCTCATTTATGCGTTGTGAAAGTGGGAGGTAGACCAAGACCAAGAGCTTTAGACCAAGTTACACTGAAAAGAAATGTTGAGCAATAATAAGAGTTCATCCATCAATGTAAAAATCTTGTGAAAATTGTCAGGTTTACAGATACAGAGCAGTTTTAGTATTTATGTAGTAGACATATATTAGGAAGTCATAGTATATATTAATATAAGTAAAGGAAAACTTAGATCAGCCTTCTAATATAAATATATATTACAATAGTACTTCATTGGGGATTAAGGTTCTATTACACAACTGTACTGTATTTGCTGTACAAATGCACCAAATTTATAATCTAATACCAAATTTATAATCTAATTATATCTGTATAAGGATTTACTTACCTTAGAGTAGTTCATCATTAGGAAGTTCAGACGTAATTTTATTTCAATTATAAATTTTAGCAAAATATAAAATATGAAATCCCGACTGCTTTAAGATTGTAGTTAATCTCACTAGTTTAAACTGGGATAAAATATAAAAAACTGTTTAAAATGAGACTCTTATCTTCTTAACCTTTCCAGCATTTTTTATTTGTCCACACCTCTTTAAAACAACAATTCTATCCCAAGATGGAAGCACACATAAGATGACCAGTGCAACGTGGAACCAGTACAGGCTCCCACTGTAACACAATTCAAAAGCAAACAAAACCAATAGTTTCGGTATAGTTTCCTTACCTGAGAAAAACAATAACAAAGAAATCCTTCCACTTTCATTTCCTTTTTTATCAGAATAATCTTGATGTAAACAAATACATAATTTCACAGACATAATAAAATTTTAATTATTTGACAAGAAACAAATACAGCATTATTTTAAAATTTGATTTTGGAAATTAGTTTTGCATACATTATATTTAAATCTAAGAGATACACTGTGTTTGCTAAAAATGTGGACAGTTAAAGAGAAGTCCTGATGTTAAGTGATGATGGGAATTATTATTACCTTATGGAGATGAAATAAAGTAAAAGGAAAAAAATGGGCTACATTAAAATTTGATAGAAGATAAAGGAATTCACATATATTCATAGGTAAGCCCAGAGGCAGCCACAAAGTTTATATACATTTTCATGCATACATAAGAAAGTTTTACACTAGACTATAATAATATAACTTTCTACAGAATGTCACTGCTTGTGTATAAAATTTTCACCCTAATATTAGGCAATGCTAAGCAGAGCATAACCATTCCATAAAAAAAAATATAACACAGAGACGAGGCAAACCATGGGGAAACAGGAAAAAATTTAAATAACAGTCAGGAATTATAAAAGGTACGTAGACAAAAATCTGAAGAGCAGCTTTGAAGAGATTAATGAGAGAAAGATAAAACCTTTGGAAAGGCTGCAGCCAGAAGAATTGATAAAAATATTTCTTTGCTATGCCTGGAACACACTTGTGCTAGTCATTATAAACTTATTCATGTGTAGTCAATTTAATTTTTTACACCCTTAGCTAAAATGACCTTAACTTTATTTCCTTTTCAAATCATTCTTTCCTCCCACTACAGATTTCAATAGACAATAATATCACCTCTCCTATTCTCTTAACAAAGGATCTACAGTTCCCTAAAGATTTGAGAACTTTTTCACGACATTTTTTCTGAATTTCAAATCTGTTGTAAACATAAATTAAGATTATGCTCAGCAATTCACTCTCACCATGAAAAGAAGATTAAAAATTCAAAGAGGATTTTGACCTATGCAAGATATTTTTCTTACTCACTTAAACACAACTTTTTGCTGGAGTTTTAAAATGGAACCTGGTACCTGACACCAATTATGAATTAATGGACATACTGGCAATTCTGCAATTGTTAACACAGTGAACTTGATTCGCCTTGGGTACAAATATTAATCAGTGGCTTGTCTTCATTTTCCTCTGTCTTCACCCAGAGTCAGGATTAAAATCACGAAGGAGACTAACTTTCTTGTGTTCAGGCTTGGTTGTTTATTAAATCATATCTAAAGTATAGAGAGTTCTGCAACACTTCCAGCTACCTGCTAAAAGTGAGCAAAATGGAGGCCTGAATCTAGCTAGTTACAAGGTTTTTTAAAGCTAAACAGTCCAATAGAGAATTAACACCTATATTATTTATACTTTTGACCCAATAACCAAACTCCTGCAACCCGCAGTGCAGCACTAATTGTCCAACCAGAAACTACTATCTGAAATCATGAAAAAGAAGGAAGAAGGATGTAGAAAAAGACAACACCCCAAATCCTCCATCTTGTCCCATACCTATTACTACATTCCTAAAATCCTCAAATTCAAAACCCTTCACCATGTGAAATCACACACTTCTATTCTAACTACTCACCTGTGACTTTAACTCCACCACTCAAATTTGGAAACCTTCTCCAAGGCCTCAGGTCGAGAGCAGTGTTCTTCAGGGTATCAGTATGAGAAGGCACAGAAAGCTCAAAAATCCCAGGTTTCTGGGTTCCAACAATGGACTGCAACCTGGTGGAGAAGACTTCCACTGCAGTGGTTCATGCAGGGCTGCAGCCTGGGGAGAGGGGAAAAGCAGGAGGAAGGACAAGCAGAGAGGAACTGTTATGGACAGGTTGTAATACTTCTCACACCCTGTGATGCTCTGGATATGTGGACAGGGCAGATGATGAGGAGGAAGAGGCTCTAGGGTGAAAGACTGGAATTGAACTTGGGAAAAAGGGATACAGGAAGTTTTAATTTTCATCTTTTTCTTTTGTTACTCACTGTTCAAATGTGCTTTAATTAGCAACAAATTAAGTTAATTTTATGCATGTCAAAACTATTTCTCCTGTGATGTTGATAACTGCCTTTATCTTTCCCCTTTAGATTTTTCTTCATTTTATTTTCTCACCCTGTCCTGTTGAGGAGAGGGAGTGGCTGGGCAGCTGGTTGCTTGTCAAGATCAAGTCAACACGTAAGATAAGTTGATATGTGACTGTATAATCCTCGTCATAGGCATATATGGTTTATACAGTAAAAATGTTTAAAAGACAGAAGTAAAGGCTATTTTTTAAAACAGTTATAGTTGTCCAAACTGAAAAGGCTGTTTCATTATGTAAAAGAAATTATGGCTGATCTTTAACTTAGGAAATAGCTCTACTTGCTTATCCAACTTGTGTTTGCCAAGGCACAAAGGCAAAATATATTTAACTATTCCTTAGAACTCTGTCAACATGGAGTCCTTACTGGATAGAACCCCAATTTATACCAGAAGTCATAGAGGTTCTTTTATCTATCTGTTTGAATCTCTGTTTTGTCTAAAAATGGTTCAAACAGGTCCTGTTTCACAAGTTGTGGAAAAAAAACCCAAGTCATCCCAAGCATGAGAAATTTGATGTTCAGTTAGAGGGAAAGTTTTCAGGGAAGTTCAGGGAGCCTATAGTTGACAACTTCCTATTTTAAAATCTTTCCTGTGATTGAAAACTAACTGTATGGAACATTATTTTCAAGACTGTTGTTTTGGGTTTTGTTAATACTACTGGAGGAAACTAAATCAATTATGGAAAGAGGCAAAAAAGTCACCTAAACGGTGAACAACTATGTATAGAAGAAATGTGACAAATAATAAAACGTATTTGCAAATGAAGTTAATGCATTTTCATTTTTCAGAAATTTTTCATTCGTGATTTATTGTTTACACAATTTTTTAAACATCTTGTGCTGATGTCTGAAAAAGATCTTGGGCTATTTTTCGGTCTTGGTAAGCTCTTGCTAAGAAATCAGAGCCATGTCGTAAGACAATGAGAACAAACTTAATTGTTCCAGAACCAGGCAAATTAAGTTATCACTGTAAATAGTGTTAGTGATATTTTGTCTAACTTCATTTTTTCCCTGTGAGTTAAGCTTAACTATAATTTAATTGTTAGAAACAGTCCCTTATTTATAATTAGCATGGAAAATCCTGATGTTATTTTGAGAAGTTTTATATTCTATAAAATCAGAAGAGATTTAATTAGACTACAATATTTATTTTGGTTTGATAAGTCAGTGATTTCTTTAAATGTAGCACATGTAAACTATACTAATTTAATCATGTAGTAGGAATACAAAAATGTGTTGTTACTGATTAAATGATTACTGCAACATCTTGCAGACTCAACTCCGGGAAAAATTATGGCAGCAATTACAGGAAAAGCACTTGATTGCAGTAAATAGTGAGCAGAGGAAAAAAAAAAAAAAAAAAAAAAGGAAAATCATAAAGCAGGAGCTGGAAAAAGTTGTAAAGCGAGAGATAAATTTATCAATGTTTTAGGATTACTTCAGCGTGATTAAAAACCACACACACATTTGAGGAACACAATTGCCTGTAAAAACTTAACTTTTCAAAATATTTGTTAATTTTAGTAATGTAACCTCCACAGATTTCCCATTGCACTACTCCTGGCATAAGTAAGTATGAAAAGCCATCCTATTCCTCGTGGATTTTTTTTTCTGTTGACTGTTTTTCTAAATATTTACTTTTGTACAGCTGGAAAAAATGCAAACATTGCAATTTTCATAACTTTACCATTCTTTTAATCTCATAGCAAACTCTTTTTTAGGAACAATACTGGGGGCTTTTCTTCTGAATAAGGTGTGACTCTTAAATGAATAGTGGGAAAACACTGAAATTAGCATATTGCATCTATTAGAATTATTTTTTTTCAGAGCAATTAAGAGAGTTTACAAGGAATGAGAGAAGAGTTATCTAGGAAAGAAAAAATTACAAGAAACTTTTTTATTTCAGAAAATATAAATATAAGTAAACTATGAGATATAAGACAATGTTTCAGAAAAGGATGCAAAAATATTTTATAGAAATCATCTGATTTTTAAAGAAGAAAAAATGTTATTTTGCAATAGATTGTTAGATTTCAGTTGCAAAATCTTAATGTGAAGAAACCAATTAGAAATGAAGTCAATCTCTTCTTTAAGTTGTATCTTGAAAAGAAAAAGCCAAAACCCCACACTTCATATGCATTTATATTAAATTACAAATTCAGCAAATAATTTAAGCACATAATTAGTTATAGGCAAGTGGTTAAGTATATTGACTTCAAGTTAAGTTCGTACTTAATTGCTTTGCTGAATCAGACTCTCCAAGTTGTTTAATAAGTGTTGGATTTTTTTAGAAAACATGATAAAATCATCATAGCTTTGTGATTCCCTTGAGTTTAGTTACATAAATACCTAGTCTTATTATGTACTTCAGTGCATGCCTCGTAGTCTTTGATGTCTTGATCTGCTCAACTAGCCTTTCACTTTACAGGTAGGAAATTAAGACTATCAATATGCCTACACTGATAACTCACTCAGATTGGGGGTAGATGCAGTGTGGCTGATGCTGGTGGAAACTCAGTACAATATGCTCTGCCCCTGGTGAAGAATATAGGATCTCAGACAGGCTCATACAAAGTTTTTCAGAAAGCACGTTTTCTTTTCAAAATTTAATAATTTAGAAGATAAAATTTTTATACATATGTATTTATAGCTATATTGTACACACACATATGTACATGCAATGTATACATTTACATCTGTATATATAATCAAAAATATATATATATTCTTATATACACAGACATTCAAACTTGAAAATTAGTAAAATATATACAATGTACTGTTTCTGAGGCCAAAGAACAGTACAATTGATTTGTTAAAGACTGGTATGGTTAAAGCACATGATAATATCACATACATATTGAAGGACCAATACTGTAACACCCTGGGGTTTTTCTTTCTGTAATAGCCCTTCTTTCTATAATAAGATGAAATGTAGACAGATTTTTTAAGTCATCATTTATTTATGAGATAGCTTAAGTCTAATGCAAAACTACTTAAGAAACCCAAATGTCTCATCTGAATTTCCAAATGAGTAGCAAGTATTATTAGAGCATTAGTCTTCCAAATGTAAATGTAACTGGAAAAAAAAAGAAAACTGAAATCTCAAAAAATCTATGTCTATCCTTTCTGTTTCTCTGAACAAGGAAACCATCTGGTTTAAACTGGCAATTTCTTCTTTTGTTTCTATATGCCTCTATTTTGGACCATAGGAAACCTCTATAAAAATGAGTTCCACAGCATTAGCTAATTAATCTTAACAGTTGCCATGTAAGGTACATCACTTTTATTATTGCCCATTTTCCAGATGAGAAATAAACAGATTTTCTATTTTAAGGTAATGCAGTGAGGCAGTCGCAAAGGAGGGGAACGTACTCATGTTTTATGCTCAAGATTCAGACAGTCTCTGCAATGTCCACAACACTATGTGGTCAATCTGGTGTGAGCTATCACGAGTAAATGAATGTTGTAGAGAAAGGGTATGGAAACTCAGGCAGTCTGCCCCCCTTTCCACACACATTGCTGTTTTCTCAAGCTGTGTTTCAAGAAGAAACCCTAAATGCACCATAACCAATCAAATTTCAAATGTCTCGAGATACTGCAAATTCCAACTATTATCTTTCTGATCTTTCCCTTACTTTTTATAAGAGACAATTTCTGTTGGCTTCTCATATGTTTTGGCTGCTTCTTTAGTGCAGTCTTGGAGCTGCACTGACTGCTAGATTCACTTAGCAATAAAATTTGGTTTTGACATCTTAAAAATTTGGTGAGGTTGTCTGCACAGCCAGTACATCTTACAGATTGCCAGGAGTGTCTTTATGGCATACTCTACCCTTCAAAACACACAGCTGAGCCTGAGGCATAGTCCGTGGCTAATGGATAGGAGGAACTCCTCTTTCTATAGAAGTATGAGAAATTCTTGGAGGAAGAGCTGTTTGATGAGTAAGTTACCAAGGTGCCTTTAAAGCTTAAGCAAAAGATCGCATCCATTCACACTGGCAGATGCAGAAGGCAGAACAACAAATATTGGCACTGGAGATAGGTGGGGCTGGGGAACACTCAAGGCAATGCAATGAGGGGTAGTTCAATATAAGTGAAGAATGATCCATTTACAGGGAAAAAATGCGACTTCTGAAAAACCTTGTCCAACTACCTCCTCAAAGGAGAGCTAACTACAAATTTAGCTTATGCTGTCTACATCATTCATCCTGGTGAAGGCGCTGGTTCTGGTTGGGCAGTGTCCACGGCTTGCCTCTTTTACTCACAATCTGTGAAGTGTGACACTTATATCATGTGGATGGAAGGAATAACTGAATTTATAGATATGTAGCCAGTATTTCAGGATCTAGAGAAGGGTAAACTTTATTCTTGGAAAGTGATGTGGCAAGGGCCTGATCTCACTGGAACACAGTGGGCAACTGGGTGAAAAGGTTTTTATTGTTAAGAGAGAAAAATAAATAATTGCTATGGCTACATCTACTAGAACAGAAGCTTTATGGGGAAGAAGCAAATGGACATGGAGGAAGAGCTGAGGTGGATGCCTGGTATACAGTAATTGGTATGGTTAAATTATAATTCATTGTATGAGGTGTGCATGGTACATATGGTGTTTGGAGTCAGGATGTGCAGAACTAGCCAACCTTGCCTCCTTCTCAACAGGCCACAAAATACGGCATGGCATAGGTCAAGATGGAAAGACGTGTTTCTCCATTCGGTACCCTTTAACTGCTGATAGTTTGCTGTCTATTAATAGTATCCCTACTGTCTTCTGTGGCTGAGAGAATGTGTAGACAGGTAAGATGGAATGAGAATATATACAGAATTATGATAACACTCTCAGCTTATTGATGGATGCCTTTGAGCTAGCATGTAGACCTCTGGCTAAATAACTGAGGGGTATACTCCAGCTAAAACCAAAAGCTGAAGTACTTTCAAAGGCAAAGAAGTGGATGTTAGATAGGAGCAAAGAAATTTAACTAATTGAACACGCATATTTTGGAAGAAATGTTCGCCTCAGTTTGCATGTGGTTGGTATGAATCATAGCTTCCCACTATCCACTAGTGCAAACACCTTTTGCGATTACAGTCTGTTCTGTTTTCATAGCTGTACAAAGTTGGCAGCTTGGTGCATCCTTTGGTGTATGATGTCTTAATTACTTTGACAGCTCCAGTTTTCAGACTAAATTGTCTGTCTTGTTAAAGACTTTTGATTATAGTATCCTATAATATAAAGTGTTAGTAACCAGAGCCACATTCGCAACTTATTGGAATAATAGAATACTTTAGGTTGGGACATACAACCCTGTTCTTAAAGAAGTTGTAAGTACAGCAGGTTACACACAGCTGTGTCAAGTCTCAGACACTTCTGAGGATGGACACGCCCCAAACTTTAAGGGCAACCAGTTTCAGAACTTGAAAAAAGTAATGGTAAGACCAGTTTTTCCCAATATCTCATCCTAGAGGTGCACAGTTCTGGCAAGAGTCTTGCTCCATCCATTCAGGTAGCTGCAGACAGAAGCAAGGACTCCCTTGAGACTTCTCTTGTCAAAGCAAAACAAACCTCATTTCCTCAGCCTGTCCTCATCCCTCATGTCTTCCAGGTCCTTGGTCATCTTGCTCACCCCCTACATGACTCACTTTCTGAAAACAGGGAGCCAAGCCAGGCACTGCATTTCAAATACACTCTCAGAAGTGCCAAACAAGGGTGGAAGAATGATGCCCCTGAAACTGCTGACAGCATTCTTAGTAAAAGAGCCCAGAATGCAGTTGACCTTGTTGCTTAATCACATTCAACTTGATGTCCACAAGCTTTCAAAGCTCACGTCTTCAGCCAGCTGGTTGCCACCAGCCTCTACTGTTGCATGAGGTTACTCCTCCGCTAGCATAGGACTTTGCACTTGCTTCTTTTGGACTTCATGAGGTTCCTGTTAATGCAATTCTCCAGCCTGACCAGGCCCTTCTATACAGCCATCCTCCAGTGTATTAACTACTTTTCCCAATTAGGTACTATGAACAAATTTGCTGAGAATGTATTGTGTCCCACCATCCAGACCATCAATGCAGACAGAGGTTGAACAGTCCCAGTACTGATCCCTGAAGGACAGCACTTGCTACTTGACCACCAGATAAACTTTGCACCACTTATCACAGTTCTTTTTGGCTTAGCAGTCCAATCCATTTTCCATCTGCCTCATTATCTGTTTATTCAGCATGTATGTCATCAGTTTCATGATAATGAGACCTTATAATAATGTGTAAAAGGCCTTGTTAAAGTCAAGGTATATACTACCCTCTGACCCTCCCACTGTCCACTGCAGCATTACTCGTCTTAGCTCGTCATAGAAAGTTGGCCTGGCATGGTTTGTGCATGCTAAATCTATGTTGGTTGCTCCCAAATACTTTTTTGTCCTTCATGCCTCTGAAAATGATTTCTAAGAGGATTTATTCTATTACCTATTCAGTCATTGAGGTGAGACAGACCAGCACATAGTCCCCTGGATCTTCCTCTTGCTATTTTTCATGATAAGTCTGACATTTGGGGTTTTTTTTCCTTTCATTGGGAACCTCCTCTAAAATTCATGCATGACCTTTTGAAGAGGTTAGACAACAGTCTTGCAATGATATCAGCCAGCTTCATCAACAGTCTCAGATGCATCCCATCTGCTCACAGATATTTGTGCATGACTAATTGGCTAATCCTGTCTTTGGATAATAGAGATGATATTTCACCCTCTTCTCTCCCTTGAAAAGGGAAAAAGATAAAGTAGACATTATTACAAAACAGTACAGCACACACTCAGGTATAATGTTAATTATAGATTTTCCATCTCTTTGCCCAGTTAGGCCCAAATGCCACTGAAACAAATCTAACAACTTCTATCAGTAGACTGTGGTGTTTTAAAGGCTTTTGAAAATAGATACAAAGCAGCTATTAAGACTTCAGTGTACAAGTTCTGTGTAACTCAAGGGCAGTGAAAGATCTGTCAGTGAATGTATACAACTCAGCGAAGATAGAGTCCTTGGTAAAAAGAGTTGAAGGATCTAGGAAACTCACACATGCTGATAACCCCCTGCCCTGTGATTAACAACTATCACATGCTCAGATAAATAAGAAATTCTCCTGACTGGAATAATGAACAAAGAAAACCAGTGAAACTTAGAAGCCAAATTTGTGCTGGAAAGCATGACTATATTAAAAGAAGAATGAGGATTTGATAAATTAATATGTGCAATCAAGAAACCACAGTTACAGAATATCTTTTAAGCAAAACACATTTTGCATGACCTACTTTTTTTGTTAATAGCATTACATATTTCGATGGTTTCAGTTCTCCTCTGTCAAATTTGTATTTTTAACTTGCTAGGTCCTTTTCCTTAGTTCACATCCTAATTTACAATCACCATCAGGTTTTATTCATGTCTTGCTTTTGCAAGACAAATTGTATTATCTTTGTATAGCACTTAAGTTTAGAAATAATAAAAAATTAATTGCTATTAAATATACCATAATTTCTTTCCACAATAATTATTCAGCATTCACTGCAAAGATGCAACTTTGAACTTTTCTTTCACAAGGACAGCACAGCTCAGTAAAGGAACGTGACATTTAATAAAATAAGAAAATCATATAAAAGGGACAAACCATAGCATAAAAACACAAGGTAAGATAATAGATCAAACTCTGTAAATGTAGTACAAGCAGCAATATGAAATATTTATAATAAATGTTAATCAATTAACTCACTTGTGTCAGAAGTTTAGGATGAACTATTCAGGATTTTCATGGATTTTATTTTCTTTTTTACAATTTACTATAAGCTATCAGAAGTAGTCAAATGAAGCCATGTGGTAACTTACCAAATGTTTAGCATAATCATGAGAAAAGCTTTTTTAAAGAGTGCCTCTCATCTTTCTGAAAGAGATCTGAAATAGAAAATAAACTTTGGAAAAGTATTAAAATTATTTTAGGACATTTGCAGTTTTTCAGGCACTGTTGTGATTCAGAAAATGAGTGAGTGCAAATAAAAGAAGATTTGCTATACTTAAAATACTATAGCTTTCTAAATATATGCATATTTTATACAAATACTCAGAAGAAATTCTAAAATCTGCATCCAGTTGTGAGCAAAATAACATTTGCTCATAATCATGCTATTAAAAAATACTCAGGAAAAAACCCTACATATATTCTATATTATATGTTTTTATTATATTTTCCATGTTATGATCTAGTATCTATTCCACTAAAGTAATTAGCATTAGGATTCCAACTAACTCAAGAGTACTACTGTGTTTAAATAAAAAAAAAATAACCAAACCAAATCAAAACACAAAGCAAAACAAAACAAAATAAACAAATAAACAAATTTTTAAAAAAAAATTTACAAACCCCAAAAAACATAACTGAGACTATCCTTTTGGCGAGCAATACCCAAGCCGAAGTACTTGTATGCCAACATTATCTGACTTTGTTCTTTAAATTTGATAGGCAGAACTGTAGTGCTTACTCTACAGTAAGCAGATACAGAGATAAGCCCACATCACATAACTGCAAATGATGAATTTGATATAGTCCTGTTTGCCCTTCCTTTCATTGCTTTTTCTTCTGAACCATCACAGATAATCTTTTATTCTGTACTTAATTTCCTGATGACAGTCCATAACTAGGTTTATGAATCTTTGATTCATGCAATCCTTCATCTTTCTAATGTGGCTTGGGGAACCACCATTTTTTACTGGAATCATAAGCTTACAAATCATGTCCAGCAGTTATATGGATCTTTAATTATTGTGTGATTAACACTGAAAATTATATGGTTCTAATCAAATCTTTTTGGTAAATAAAATTCCCAAATCATTTTAGAATACAACGACTCGATAACTTTTAGCATCTCATCAATGCTGGAACATCTCGGCAAGCGTCATCCACCCTCATGTTGGTGTGCTGTACATCGCGCTCTTTAATCCAATGGAAAACTCAAAAGTTGTTAAACTAAATGAGGAAGTAAACAGCAGGAAAAAGAAGGAAGAGATAATAAAATGTCCATTATTTGGCAAATATTAGCTGAACATAAAGGTTTTCAGTACCTGTCAAGAGCATCAATATCGAAACATTTTACACCCTCCATAAATAAAATATTATTCCTAAATTATTTAGTTTGATCCTAGGGAAATGTTTTTTAGCACTCATTTCAATATGCATTTTAGTTTATTCTTCTTACATTACTACTTATGTGCATTAAATATCTAAGCTTCATATTTATTGGACACCTAGGCAGTAAAACTGAACTGAAATGTTCTGAACTTCTAGACATTCAGTTTACCAAAATGTTTACTTAAGAAAAAACCAGGCTAATTTCCATTAAATATTTTGTCTTTTCATAAAAGCACACATACATTCATGTCTTGATAACTACAGATAGTCTCCCAAATTTAGAAGTGAATTTAGAGATGAATCCCACCAGCATGAATTCAAAAAAATCTAAAATTATTTATTTATATTATAAAGGCACAATGGCCTTTTCCCTTTATTTAACTTTCACATTCTCTATCAGTCTTCAGTGTCTATTTTAAATAACAAACTGTGAACTGTCAAAGTCTTAATGTTTGTCTAAAAGTAGTTTCTCTTTTCATAGTTATTATTAAATGTGCATCAAAGAATTTTTGCAATTCCCTTTAGCAATCCTTTTATAACAACAAAGATATAACTTGCAACAACTTTAGCAAAGCTTTCAAGGCTGCCTCCCACAGTATCTGAGTCAATTCATTGTGGTAAGGATAGATGCATAGCAAGATAAAAGTATAAAGCTGGGTGAATTTTTGGGCTATGGGGTAGTGGTTAGTGGGTTATCCTCTAACTGGAGGGCATTAAGAGTTTAGTACCATGGAATTCTGTACTGGGATCTTCCCTCTTTTATGTGTTAATCAACAGCAGAGTTTTGGGGTGCAACAGCTAGAATGAGGTTTTTAAGATGGAGTCTTTTTGCAATAGCTGGTGGTGAGAGCAAGAAAGACAACATATATTACTTGGAACAAGGCAGCTTTAGAATGGAGAACCTGGATCAGATCAAGTGCTGGAAGTGGTTATATGAAGATGAGCAAAGCCCTGCACAACTCACCGATCTCATAACTGAGTTTGTTTTGAGCAGCTGATTGGACCAGAGAACTTCTGAGGTCCATTCCAAGTTGAATTTTCCTATAATACTATCATTCAATTATTCTACATGATTAAATATTTTCAAAGATATGGTCTTCTTGTAGTTGTTGGATACACCAGCAAAAGGAGATCACATTTGTCAACGCACATTGCAGCTCTTTTCTGGGCATAAGATAACAAAAACAACCATAACACCATGTGGTTTCCATTTATAAAGGGGTGACTTTTTAATAGAGCAAAACAAGGATGACTTGTACAGTACAGCTTCCTGTCACTTATACAAAAATTCCCTGTACAGGAGACTGTTCTCAGGTACTGGCTGTTTGTAAATGTAAAACACAGTTACTTGATTGTCTGTTTAAATTAAGCCCATATGCTGAGATACCAGCTCCCCAATGTCCAGAATGTATGGCTACCTACTGACATTCCCTACACTGACAGACATTCCACATGTAATGTAATTAAATTTGGATGTCTAACCTTAAAGAAAGGAAGAAAGTTCATGGGCTGTAACCAAGTTGAAGATGGTACAGTATTACTTAATCCACTCTGTGATATGAGGATCCCCAAATAGCTCACAGTACCTGAACTCTCTTGGTGTATAGAAACAACTGTTCTGGAAGTTGGTCACAGATACAATAAATATAATTTTGATTATATTAGAAACCAACATCTACATCATAAGTTTTACTGATAACTGTTTTTCTGCCAGTCATACAAGATCCTGGATAGCAAGCAAGAAAATTAACAAAGATACAAGAAAACTGACTACATCTTATAAAGCTTGTCTCCATAAAAAATATGTTCTCCTCTGAATGCACAGATTTTCAAGGACCATGCACACACAAAGACCAAGAGAGTTGAGTTAATTTTGTCCTTACACAGCTCTCTTAGATGTTTAGCCAGAAATAATTATTTTACTACAAAATGAGGCTATAATTGTACTTAGTATCAGAAAACCCAAATTGCAAAGGGTCTACAAGAACTACCAAGTCCAGTTCTAAATGTAATCATATACTACAGGTAAAAACGTCCCCTAATGCAAATGGTTGCATATACCAGTATGTGGAAATATTCATTCAGGTTATGTTTATTTCAGAGGAATTATGGCTTTTCAAGAAGTGATATGAAATATTTTTTCTTGAAATGAGGGTACTGTACTCTATTATTCAACTGCATATAATGCACAATTACTATGATGCAAGCTACTGAGAAACAACCTCTGATTCATGTAAGATGTTCAAAACACTAGAGTCTAAATGCTGGAGATTTGACATTTTCAAAGTAGTCTTATGAAAAACTAGATATCCAGTGTTTTTGCTTCTTTAATCTTTTTTCCTCAAAAGAAATATCAATCCTTTCCTTACCCATCACTGCCATAAAAGTAATGTAATACATTCATTGATAGAAATCTTTCGAAAAAAATTTTAAAAACAGCTTCTGCATGTATTTGTTGCTATACATGCCATGTAGCCTACACAAGAGCAACTTGCTTATCCTACCTCCTCTAGCTAGAGCTTAAAATACAAAGATGTGATGGAAAGAAGTAGTGAACTGTGGTGATACATTTATTACTTTTCTCCTTATTTTTACTTACCTAGCTAAAGAATAAGGAGAAATTGAAAACTGAGTCATTCAAGTTGCATTGAGGAGAGAGAAACAGCCCAAGAAAATATCCTTGCCAGGATATTAATTCTCATGACAAAAGGAAGATCTGCCCATCCAACAGCAGGCACCTACTCAAGTGCACAACCCCAATTGTTAGCTACTGTTTGACTTAAGTTTGCAGATTTTTGACATTTGTCTCCCTAGCACCATCTGGTGTCTACCAACTTGTAACTTGTGAGAATGTACCAAACACAAAATTAATTCAGCTCATGGTCTCATGGGACAGAAAAATTTACAGCAGGCATCTTCACAAAGGCTCAGAAAAATATTAGGCCGGCCAGAATGAGCATACATTATGTTTATGATTTTCACCAACCTGAGATGGTGAAACATTGAACAGACACATATTTGCCCATGTCTCATGTATTTCCTGTGGTGGAATATGAAGGATGATAGGAGCGTGGATGTTCCTGTTAGCTGGATTTTGCGTATGAAATATTTCCTTCCTCGATCGAAATTTTACTTAGAAGATATGCTAACTGCATTTCAGCGAAATGGTGCTTTATGCACATTCAGCCTACCCAGCATATAAAAAAAAAATTCACATAATATACACTTTTCAATAAAAAGACATAGAAAATATATTCAGAACAACCTTAAGAATTGGAATACTTTTTTTTTTAACAATACATAGTTGTCGACAGCAATATCAGGACACAGCTGTGCAGAAAATGATTCAACCTCCATATGCTGCCACTGTGTATACTATACCGTAATTCATAAATATGAAGACTGAAAGTATCATTATTCAATGTTCCTGAAGAAAATGAGAACCTATGTTTTTTTAGTATTCATCCATTTTGCAGAATGATTTAATTTAATTTTAATGTATGCATTATTTTATCTTAGAGGGGAAAAAAAGCAACCTTGAAATGGTAAAATAATCAAATACTGAATCAATATGCAATAAACTGTTCTGACATCACTTTCAATTTGTTTTAGTACAATTAAAATAATATATTTTCTAAATACTTTTAGAGATGTGCACCTGTTATATGTTACTATTATTACAGAATATATCACTATTTGATAGTTTCATCAAAAAATCCTAGATGGTAGTCTGTCTGAATTATGTTAAATAAAATATGGCCACTGTCTTAATTAGTCTGCAAGATTAAAATCAAATGGATCTGGGATAAAAACTGAAGTCTAAACATGCCATATATATCATGTGTACAACAGGGCACATAGAAGTCAAAAGGTCATTATTTTTTCTGAAAATTACATATTCTCATGCAAAATCTGATAGTCTTTATTGATGGACAATGTCATAAAGCCATCACTGTGTTTATAGACATTTAATTGAAGACAGCATAAAACGATAAACTAAGAAACATGCATGGTTGACTCCTCCAATTCAAACCATAAATCATACTGATGTTCAGACAAGTCGCCCAGACACAAATTCTGATGATAGATGAACCATTTAACTTTGATTTTTGAAAGCAATGAGCTCGCTAGCAATACCTCACACTGACTAATACCACATATGGTCATATAAGAACTCATCAAAAATCCATTTTTCCCTTGTGTGGATGCTAAAATTATCTTCTAAATGATCATTATTAAAAGTGTGCAGTGTGTAACATCCTTCTAATGTTCATAGCTGGATTCAAAGTCTGCTTGCTTCAGTAAGCAATGATTTTATTGCTGTTTGTAATTTTAAATAGAAGCTCTTAAAATATAAATAAAAGAGATGAAACAATATACAATATTAATTTAGAAAAAACATTGCATAAAAGCTAACAAAACAAATGAAGGGAAAGAAACTTTTTGTAAAGCTCCTTAGCATAACATAATTTTTCTAGATGATAAAATATACTATACAACACAGCTGTGATGAAACCTGAATCAAAATATTCTCTTCATATTTTACAGCCAGCATCCCACAGTGTACCTTTTCAGACTATTGAATATTACAGCAGTAAAATCCAAAGCAAACAGACAAACAATAAATCATCCAACATTGGCTTATATTCATGTGTGCATACAATTAAGTCATT